>NC_134353.1:64579013-64859013 GCF_048569485.1 Anomaloglossus baeobatrachus
ACTATGGGGATAGCAGTAACCTGTGGCCCCTAAGCGGACCCTCAAACTAGGAGCCCTGTTCTATCCCTATTCTCAGAGATACCCTTAATAGTAGGGATGTCCGAGTCTCCTTCCTGGCCGTGCTCCTGAAAAGCCCTGATCTAATACCCCAGGACTGTGATTTAACCCACAGAAATAGACAAGCAGGGGAACAAAACGCCACACACACAGATATAAGACAATAAAAGAGAAGGAGGTAAACAAGAGCAGGGAGGAAACAACAAGAAGTTGTTAATCTCCATAACACCAGCAAGTGTCACAGGGTCCTTCTCCGATATCTCACAATCAACAGAGCGAGAGATGATTGAACAATCCAAAGAACATTTATTCCAAGTAAATCAAATAATCCAACACACAGAGGGTAAAGTAGTCGAGTAATGGGATAAATGACCTGGGGATCAGTCACAATCCCCTTTTCCAGCAAAATCAGGGTTTCTCACAGTCTCTCTGGGGTGACAGCTACTCCCTCATAGGATCAATCTTACTCCTTCTCTCTTGTCTTTCTCAGCCAGAATGAATAATCCCCCAGGTAAGCAGAGAGTTTAGGTGGATCCCAGGCCCCCCTCCCCCAGACTTAGGGACAAAAGCCCAGCAGGGGGTGATTAACCTGCAAACAGGACAAAGTACAAACAAGGAATATACAGAATGGACAGAGCTCCACGCCTAAAATACGAACCTACACAAAATTATACACAACACCCCCATATTCCACCATCACACCAAGAATAAAACAAATCTGGAACACCACAACTCACAGACCACCACAACATAAACTATAGTCAGCATGGGTAGAAGATCTCCTACAACCTAAGAATGAGAGGAGCAGATGTGACAGGCTTCCTTACTACATGCAATCCCAGAAGAACAACATGCACACTAGCAGAAGTTAACGCTTGCTAGCTTGGCTATGACTGAGCACACTGTTGGTCGACACCTGAGTCTGCCTGTGTAGATCAGAAACATCAAAGAAACCAAATGCAGAATGATTGAGAGCACTGTACTCCAACCAAGCATAATAGCCAGCATAGGGTTTGTGCTCGAGTGTTATGGCGTACCCAAAAGAAATAGATACAGAATAAATTGCAAATTTTTGCAAAATTTGGGGTCATATATTATCCCTAGAACCATGTGCCGGTGGCTGTGGTTGATCCTGGCCGATAACAAAATCAGTGGGTTGAGAGCGATCCCGTTGCACCAACAAGCCAGCCATTGGCTACCCAACAAAAACATGGCTGCCTTTTTCCAAAAATAGTGCCACACCTGCTCACTGGTCGTATTTCCTTTTAATAGTCATACGCTGCCATACCAGGACCATGCCCCGTGGACAGTCGTAGTGCTGTGTCTGTAAGGAAGCAGCCATGTTTTTCCAATCCTGGACAGTTTTTAATCAGCTGCATAAGAAGTTGGGTGCGCGTCAGGCCACCAGAAATGTTATCACGTACGTCGGTAACAATTGAAATTAATAACGGTATTAACATTACTCACAGACCTATGAAAACAATTAATCATATCAGCGGAAAGTATGATCCCCGAGACGGCACAAAGAGGTAGGTCACCCAGACATCTGCAAGGATTTAATTAAGTTCTTAGGAGGTTACGGAGAGAAGTGACACAGGAAAAATCACATTGTCCGTACATTGTGTAAAGGTCACCTCCGAGGTTTCGCTCAATTATCTGTAGTGCGATGCCATGAATTACTATGAAAACTTTACAGATCAGAACTCGTAATGGAAACTGGAGACAAGACTTCGGAGACTGCGCAACTGACACGGCGCGGACTAGGGGAGCCAAAACACAAAACGACAAGGGTAACACCACGACAAACAAGGGGTACACCAACAACGAAGGGCACTAGGACCAGTGATGAGAGGGAAGATGGACACTTCCTCCACTTACCTGCCGCTGTACCCTGCATGCCTAGCCAGTCCCTACACAGGTTCCACGCCTATCGCCGAGCAGGAACCTGAAGCCCTGAAAAGACCCAACAATAGCCCTGGCTAGAGACTGGGCAGGTGAGGGACGCTAGCCCCACCGATGCATTAAAACACCACACAACACACCGGGGAAGGAAGACAGACGGGGGAACACAACAACAGTCTGCTGCAGTCACCACCAAGATTGCAGCCACCATGGCAACTTCAAAAGAGGGTTTCAGCAGCTCCTTCCACCTCCAGGACCAGCAAAATGGCAAAGCGATCAGAGAATAAATCGGCACCCTCTGCAAGTGGCAGAAGGTATATAATGGGACTGGGAGTGGTCCCAAACCAGAAACACCTGAGATGGTAATGGAACTGCTTGCTGGCAAGGAATACGGACTGTGATGGTGATATGGGGGTTTGTGTATCATTTAGGCTATGTGTCCACGGGAGAATGTAGCTGCGGATTTTTCTGCATCAAAATCCACAGCTTTCCCGCAAAATCCGCACCTTTTCAAAAGGTGCGGATTTGCCGCGGATTTACCGTGGAATTGCCGCGGATTTTGGTGCGGATTTTTTTTTCCCCCAATTTTAAAGCCAAAATCCGGATGAAAATCCGCAACAATAATTGACATGTTGCAAATTTTTCCGGATCAAAATCCGCAGCGTGGGCACAGCATTTCCAAAATGCCATAGAAATGGCTGGGAAGTGCCTGAGCTGCAGATTTTCGGGAAATCCGCGGCTTTTCCGCGAGAAATCCGCGGCAAAATCCGCGCATTTTCCGCAGCCTTAGTGTAGGTTCATATTTTGAAGCCTTACTCCATTCATTCTGTGCATTCCTTATCTTGTCTGCAAGTTAATTAACTTAGCTCAGTTACCATTTGCTTTCTTTTTTTTTGTTAAACCCCCATTTCTTGACTGTCCATTTTTTACACCCCAGCTCTCCAAATACTGGGACTCACCCAGTACAGTGTTTCTGTCCCTAGGTCTGGCGGAGGGGGGCCTGGAATCCAACCAAACTCTGTTTACCTGGGGATTATTCAGTCTGAGAACTTCAAGAAAGAGGCAGGAAGATTCATCCTCTGTGGGAGAAGCTGAGGCTTCCCAGAGAGACCTGGACATTTATTACTGGACTATATCCGTGTTCCTGGACGGTTTTACCCTCTGTGTGGTGGATTATTTTATGAACTCCCTGATTTGCTTGGAATAAATGTTCTTTGGATTGTCGCTCATCTCTCGCTGTTAATTGTGTGATACCGGAGAGGGACCCCATGACACGGACATAAACCCTAAAGAAAATACTTTAAAATTGAAAGTCAAAAATGGAAATGACTCTCGTCCTGAATCTGTCACTAGTCTCATAATGCAGAGAGACAGTCATGACAACAATTATTTCTACAAAATCATTTTTTTTCCCATATATTATATTATCCACCCAACCCCACCTTCAGCAAGATGTCGTGCATTGGCGGGGTGGGATGGACCAAGTATGGCTTCAATCAAACCTGTGCGACTTTTCCATTGTGTTAAGGAAGAAGTGTGGCACGCTGCGTTACTTGTTTTCCAGGTAAAATGCCGGATAGACTAATGGAAAGTCAGGGTATCCCAATAAAGACACGGACGTCCATTGGGCACCGCTTGTGTCTGTCTTCTGAAGAAATCCGTTTCAAGAGTTAATTCCGGTTTTGCTTTCCTTTAAATGTTTAAAAAGCCAAAATATGAAAATAACATACACATACGCCCTGCTGTAACTAATTAAAAGCATAATGCAAATAAACATAAGGTACTAAGTAAACACTATTTTTGATTAAAAAAGCATAAAGCCATCCCACCGCGACAAGGTGTACCCAACCAGGACAGTACCTACACTCTCTGATATTAAAACCTTGCAATGGGTCAACAGACATCAATCTGAGTACCTGGGTCCCAACTGGACACACAGCCATGGGAGGCACTAGATGAAATGCCCAGCTCAATAAGAAGGGAGCCGCACCCTATTTGTACTGAGAGAAGCTACAAAACTGTCTCGGTTGGGTACACCTTGTCGCGGTGGGATGGCTTTACGTTTTTTTTATCAAAGATAGTGCTTACTAAGTACCCTATGTTTATTTATATGCATTATGCTTTTAATTAGTTACAGTAGGGTATATGTTTATATTATTTTCATCTTTGTTTTTTTTTATGTCTTATGGCCAGTGCGAACATAAGCTTACAAGCGGCATGTATACCGACTCATACTCCGGCTCACTTTTTTTGTTTTCTTTCCTTTAAAGGGAACCTGTCACCACTTTTTTGGCCTATAAGCTGCGGCCACCACCACTGGGCTCTTATATACAGCATTCTAACATGCTGTATTATAAGAGCCCATGCCGGGGGTATAACATAAAAAACACTTTATAATACTTACCTAACGGTCGCGTGGTGGGCCTTATGGGCGTCTCCATTCTTTAGTGCCGGCGCCTCCTCTTTCGGCGATCTTCGTCCTCCTTCTGACTCCTGTGTGCACGACGCGTCCTACGTCACACACTCGCCGGTCCTGCGCAGGCAAACTACAATACTTTGATCTGCCCTGCTCAGGACCTGAATGCTGGCGAGTGTGGATGACGTCAGATGCATCATGCACCGCGGCTAGAGACGGAGAACGAAAATGGCCGAAAGAGGCGGCGCCGGCACCGGAGAACGGAGACGCCCATATGACTCACCAAGCGACCGTTAGGTAAGTATTATAAAGTGTTTATGTTCTCACAGCAGCCTAGGCTCTTATATACAGCATGTTAGAATGCTGTATATAAGAGCCCGCTGGTGGTGGTCGCAGCTTATAGGCCAAAAAAAAGGGGTGACAGGTTCCCTTTAAGGTTATAGAACTCAGAATTCCTAATGCTAGTGTGACTCTGGCCAAAGTAGAAGCGTCATTAATGGGGTTATAATTAAACAGATCAAAGGCTGGGGGCCATGGCTCTTTACCCTATTGAAGCAGGTACCTGAAGAAGAGCTAACAGTGCGTGTGCAAAGTAATTAACAAGCGGCTAATACTTGTGAAAGGTCAAAGGGCAAAGTTTGACTGTTCCATTCTATTCACGGAAGAGGTTCTAATCAATGGAAGGTGGAGATATCTGCGTCGAAGGCAGACGGGACGGCTCCATCTCAAAAAGCCTCACATGACAACAGAAGTATAATTCATGGATATGTCCATGGTCAGGGAACATATTCGCACATGTGGGTAAAATCGCAAAAAATGCCAACTCATAGGAACGCAACATCTCCCTGAATTATGGCTATAGCATATTCTTGTGTGCTATGTGTAGAATGCGTCGATTTTCCGGGCTTTTTGGAACTTGTTTTTTGACACGGATTTTACATAATAGTCTTAAGTTTTGCTTTTTTTGGGCAGGAGGGGTTATTGATGACAAAATATGTTATGGTTAAAGTATAAAATTTAAATGTATACGTTTGTATAGTGCATTCGATTCACAAAAATACTCATTGGCAACTTTCTTGGCATATCACTAGTTTTTGTGCTTCCTTTGGGTTCCTTGTTTCTTCCCACACTCCGAAAACAAATGAAATTTTTTTTTGGTACGTGTGTGAATGAGGGATATTGATATTACATTGTGAGATTATTGGGGTCAAGGATTGATGTGAATGGTAACATTTTTTGGTACAGCAATTAACAGGCTGCACTGGTAGCACTGAGGGGTTTATTTCCAGGTTTGACGTTCCTCTGATAACTAAAGTCGGAGACATGTTTTCTATATGATATCGGTGCTGCAAGTGATTTTTTATTTTTATTTTTTAAAGGGTGCGCCATTGTTTATTTTTAGTCTACAAGTTTGCCTTCAGTCAAAAATAATAATCAAATAAATAAAGTCTTGGGCCTCCTTTACACATCCGTGTCTCTGGTAGGTGTGACGTCTGTTTTCATAAGTACTGGAGACACGGACACACTTAGACCCATTAAACTCAATGGATTTACTCATACGTCCATGATTTAACATTGACCGTGTGTCAGTGTGTTCCACGTGGAGTCATGTCCGTTTTCTGGGGGTAGCACGGGTATCACCCGGACCGCACACTGATGTGATCCATGTGACATCAGTGTGACACATACTGGAGAAAACATGTCACTTAAAAAAAAAAAAATGAAAAATTATACTTACCTGTCTCCGCCTCTGCTGTTGCTTCCGGGTCCGCTCATTAAAACTCATGCATATTCACTGCACTGACCTGGAAGTAACAGCAGCGCCAAAGACAGGTAAGTATACCAACTCATGCTGTCCGTGTGCTATCCAGATGTCACATGGCTAGCATACTTAGAACACACACACGGATGGCCTTATGTACCTTCCCCACGGACCGTCACACACGTGGGTTTAATGCACAGATGTGTGAAAGAGGCCTTAATTTTACCCCTCTGCTTCAGTCCCCGGTCTCAACTAACACATGTGACCACTGGTGCCAATCGCTAAGCACAGCAGTCATGTATGATTGGCTGCAGCCACAAGTGTTGCAATAGTGACAAGAAAATCCAGGGGACAGCAGCGGAGAGGCGGCACTGGACAAGTGGGGGATAAGGAAGATTTATAAAATTTTACAGGAAGCAATTGTGCAAGCTGAAAAGAAAACTATATCAACATGGAACACCCCTTAAAATTATCACTTGTAGTGAAAAATATCTACACAATGGAAAACCCCTTTAAAATTAGAAATATAGATATATTTTTTTAAAGGTTTTTTTTCACATAGTTTTCTAAAATCACAGTCATAAAAAACGGCTACGAGCAGCTGAAATCCTCGATGTAATACTAGAGCTAAGTGTGTCTACCGAAGAACGAGGGAGGTCAGGGGGGTTGAAGGCTCATTTAACAAGCTCTCGAATAAGGCAGAGATCGATGGGTGGCGCGCGCACAGCCTCAGCAGATAGGTATCTTTAGGACATTCCTATCGGAATCAGAAGGGAAAAGGAAGATTATGAAGTCTGGAGAAAGTGATAATTCCTGATAAGAATCTGAGCTGCCCCCACCAGTAGCGGGTCACCTCAGTAATAGCGCGCTACAGAAATAATTACCGTAACTGGTCTTCACGAATCATATAAGAGTCAAATATTATAAAAAAAAACAAAAAAAAAATTACACACACACACACACACACACACACACACACACACACACACACACACACACACACACACACACACACACACACACACACACACAGTACAGACCAAAAGTTTGGACACACCTTCTCATTCAAAGAGTTTTCTTTATTTTCATGACTGAAAATTGTAGCTTCACATTGAAGGCATCAAAACTATGACTTAACACATGTGGAATGACATACTTAACAAAACAGTGTGAAACAACTGACAATATGTCTTATATTCTAGGTTCTTCAAAGTAGCCACCTTTTGCTTTGATTACTGCTTTGCACACTCTTGGCATTCTCTTGATGAGCTTCAAGAGGTAGTCACCGGAAATGGTTTTCCAACAGTCTTGAAGGAGTTCCCAGAGATGCTTAGCATTTGTTGTCCTTTTTGCCTTCACTCACGGTCCAGCTCACCCCAAACCATCTCGATTGGGTTCAGGTCTGGTGGCTGTGGAGGCCAGGTCATCTGGTGTAGCACCCCATCACTCTCCTTCTTAGTCAAATAGCCCTTACACAGCATGGAGGTGTGTTTGGGGTCATTGTCCTGTTGAAAAATAAAGGATGGTCCAACTAAAAGCAAACCGGATGGAATAGCACGCCGCTACAAGATGCTGTGGTAGCCATGCTGGTTCAGTGACCCTTCAATTTTGAATAAATCCCCAACAGTGTCACCAGCAAAGCCCCCCCACACCATCACACCTCCTCCTCCATGCTTCACGGTGGGAACCAGCCATGTAGAGTCCATCTGTCCACCTTTTCTGCGTTGCACAAAGACACGGTGGATGGATCCAAAGATCTCAAATTTTGACTCATCAGACCAAAGCACAGATTTCCACTGGTCTAATGTCCATTCCTTGTGTTCTTTAGCCCAAACAAGTCTCTTCTGCTTGTTGCCTGTCCTTAGCAGTGGTTTCCTAGCAGCTATTTTACCATGAAGGCCTGCTGCACAAAGTCTCCTCTTAACAGTTGTTCTAGAGATGTGTCTGCTGCTAGAACTCTGTGTGGCATTGACTTGGTCTCTAATCTGAGCTGCTGTTAACCTGCGATTTCTGAGGCTGGTGACGCCGATTAACTTATCCTCTGCAGCAGAGGTGACTCTTGGTCTTCCTTTTCTGAGGCGGTCCTCATGTGAGCCAGGTTCTTTGTAGCAAAATATTTTCAGTTATGTCAGACTTTTTTGTTAAGTATTTCATTCCACATGTGTTAATTCATAATTTTGATGCCTTCAATGTGAATCTACAATTTTCAGAGTCATGAAAATAAAGAAAACTCTTTGAATGAGGTGTGTCCAAAAGTCTGTACTGTATATACGAACATTATATATATATTGCTATATATTGAACTGCCAGCATGGTGGGCGCCTCTTAATTCTTCCGGGAGACAGGTTGTGACAGAAGAATAGGATCAGCTATTGGTATTTTACTAGCTGATTTTAATAGAAGACGAGCTGCTGGCAGAGACCTTCCCATTGGTAACCAGCCTCTAACGGGATGTACGCAAGTTTTCTAAATGGCAAATGCACAACAAAATACTTCCTTTCATTACAATCTTATTTTCTTTGATCCCGTTTTGTCTCAGATGTAATGGCTGATTTTAGGGGAGATGAGCCGCTGGCAGAGACCTTCCCCATTGGTAACCAGTCACCTTGAGAGCAGGGGTAGCTTCTAACGGAATGTACCCAAGTTTTCTAAAAAGAAAATGGACAAAATAAACACTTCCTTTCATAAAAATCTTATTTTCTTTCTTCCCGTTTTGTCTCATACTTTCCATTGTAACCTGTCACAGTGACAGCAGGGTCAGCCTCTAATGGGATGGACCCAAATTTTCTAAATGGAACATGAACAAAAATAAAACACTTCCTTTCAATACGATCTTATTTTCTTTGATCCCATATTGTCTCATTTAATAGCTGATTTTTGGCGAGATGAGCCGCTGGCAGAGACCTTCCCTATTGTTAACCAGTCACAGTGACAGCAGGGTCAGCCTCTAACGGGATGTACCCAAGTTTTCTAAATGGAAAATGCACAAAAATGAAACACTTCCTTTCATTACTTATTTTCTTTGATCCCTTTTTGTCTCATATTTAATGGCTAATTTTAGGAAAGAGGAGCCGCTGGCAGAGACCTTCCCATTGGTAAACAGTCACCTTGAGAACAGGGGCGGCTTCTAAAGGGTTGTACCCAAGTTTTCTAAACTGAAAATGGACAAAATTAAAACACTTCCTTTCATTACAATCTTATTTTCTTTGATCCCGTTTGGTCTCATATTTCAATTAATACTAAGAAATTTTTAAAAAATATTTTCTGGGTGTCCCAAAAGCCAGCTCCCTGCTCCACCACACTGTCCTATATAACTGGGAAAGTACTAGCTGCAGCAGGAGCCTCTCCCCTCTGCCTTGTGTTTAGATAGAAAAAAAATAAATTGACAATTCACACTCCCCGATATATTCCCCAAAGACGTTTTGTTTCAGCTACATTCCAAAAATCCAAAGATCCTAAGAGACTAAACCCCGCCATAGTCATTAGGAGGCTGTTGGCCTAACAAAGCTTTGGCTGATCATTCAGCAGTCAGCCATCTTGGTTGTCTCTTCCATACACTGTAGTGCTCATTCAGCCGAGTGCTCCTGTGCCTCCATAAGAAAGCAGTCACCAGACACTTCGGGCAGTGGCTTACTTCAGGGAGAACAAAGCAAAATCGGCAATATGAGATCAGACATTCTCAAATCGTCATCTCTGCTGACGATTAGTCGGCCGGTGCAACAATACATATTAGACCGTTGGCCAAACCAATCGGCTGACATTAAACTAATGTGTCAGGGTGCTTTAGGAACTACAGAACAAATAGATCTGTAGTCATAAATATTTATTTTCCAGAGGAGCATTGCATGGCTTATAAGTCTCCTTAAACAGGCACAAAGATGGACGTTTCCACTTAAGAGACAAGTGAGAGACCTATCCTACAGACAAATCAGGTCACTTGCTTTGCACTGAGGAGGGGCAACACCCTGAAGCATGTGTTTGCAAAAAGGATTAAAGCCAAGCCAGAATCCAAGTCACGCGGCAAGGCTTGATAAAGGTTCGATATAGACTTTTGGGATTGCTACTTGCAGGAGATGGCACTAGATTTCAAGTTCTCTTCGTCTCTAAAGAGGCAATTTGAATATTAATCTTCCCTGAGGAGCATTGCATGGCCTATAAGTCTCCTTACACTGGCATGTCATTTTCCATGAGGACAGACGTTACCTTTTTAAAGGGGTTTTCCACTACTAGGACAACCCCTTCAGAGTCGTACCAATTAGTTGGAACAATAGAGATGATGATATTTTCATTTGCATGGATTCTCCCATAGTGAGGAACCTGTCAATCACCTGTATTAACATCGGGAAAAGCCGGTGGTGGTGGTCCTGGAACTAGTCCGGTTTCTGCCTATGGTTCTCCCCAGTCAGATCTTTAAAATACATTTTCTCAGAAATTTTGGAGCGTTTCAGAGAAAATCTAGATCTTGTCTTCAGAAGCACAGGGCTCCTCTGCCTCCCATGTTCCTGCTTTGGCAGCGGTGCGTTCCGGATGGATAATAGCTTGGACAATCATCATGGCCGCACCACTGGCCCAACCTTTTGGTCAACAATGATGCAAGCAGAAGCAGCTTGGCATTAGCAGTAAAGGAGCATTGCCATTTCCCAGATCCGATGGTCTTGGCCGCCTTCAGAGCAGCGCTTGCAAGCTCTATAGCAAAACAGCTTGTAAGCACGGCACTGCTAGCCTAAGAGAATGGCCACTGACGATGGACTTGGCAACGAGCAATACACTAGAATGATAAAATCCTTCAGTTCTTGAGAAGATTAAGGGCTACTTTGCACGCTGCGACATCGCTAGCCAATGATAGCGACGCCGAGCGCGATAGTCCCCGCCCCCATCGCACATGCGATATCTTGTGATAGCTGCCGTAGCAAACATTATCGCTACGGCAGCTTCACACGCACTTACCTGCTCTGCGACGTCGCTCTGGCCGGCGACCCACCTCCTTCCTAATGGGGCGGGTCGTGCGGAGTCACAGCGACGTCACACGGCCAATAGAAGCGGAGGGGCGGAGATGAGCGGGACGTAAACATCCCGCCCACCTCCTTCCTTCCGCATAGCCGGTGGAGGCAGGTAAGGAGATGTTCCTCGCTCCTGCGGCTTCATACACAGTGATGTGTGCTGCCGCAGGAACGAGGAACAACATCGTATCTCCTATTGGTGCGACAGTATGGAAATGTCTGACGCTACACAGATCCCCGGATTTACGACGCTTTTGCGATCGTTTATCGGCGCATCTAGGCTTTACACGTTGCGACGTAGTTACCGGCGCCGGATGTGTGTCACTTTCAATTTGACCCCGACGAGATCGCAGTAGCGATGTCGCAACGTGCAAAGTACCCCTAAGACTATGAGACAACCCTTAAATGAGAACAAAGCAACCAGAGTGTTTACTCCCAAGCAAGCAGATATAATGAAAACTTATCGTCACGTGTGACAGTTATGTGGTTTCTGGCCATAGAAGGTCACAGTGTTTGGCTACACAGAATGCTCCCTAATTGTTCCCGCTGTCAGAATTCATTGTAATACGTAGACTTCCTGCTGGATTCATCTTTCCCCCTTTTCGACCCAACAGGAGCTCGCCTTCCACCCAGCTGCTGATCATCAGCATTATCTTGGTGAAATACTCCTTCCTTGGACAGGTGCTGGTGATATTATTCAGTTCATTCAAGCCCTGGTTATAAGCAGGTGGCTTGTACTCCTCTGTGGTATCGTTGCTGAACTTCTGACATCTATGGATAAGTAGTTCATGCTTTTCCTCCTTGTGTCTTCTATAGTGTTTAGTGGGGTTGACGAAGAACTCATACCACCTGTTCCTTATTTAGGGCCCAGCACTAGGGATATCTAGGGTCAGGTATCCGGCTCAGCGCATAGGTGCAGAACCTATCTAGGGTGGTGGGAGACCAGCGGTAGGTTTGCTCAGGGGTCACCATCTTCCCCTTCCCTAGACAGGGTTTTCCTTCCCTCATTCGCATGGTACTTCCCCGTACCTAGCGTGATACTTATATACAAAGCATTGGAAGCCTGGTGGTATCACGTCAACTGTGGACAGGAAAGAGAAGTCCAAAATTGTTCACCTGAAACACTCTGTGCTGCATTCAGTTAATTGGCAACTAGAGGTTTGTGAATAAAACATTAGGAGGATATATTGTGCAGCGGTCGGTCGCCTCCTTTACATCCTGCGGGTCACTGGTGGAGGAAGAATTGTCACCGGGACCAAATGTCACCCCTCCGATACATGACAAGCGCGGACGCACAGCCGAGGAGCGTGTATGACTCAGCCGAATGAAGATTAAATGGTTCAGCACATTCCTGGTGGTGTAATGATTTCACATCCAAGATCGGCCGGCTAAGCCGCCCTTATTATTATACAGTTGGACAGAGCCGTGCTTGTTTGCCGGCACCGTGCCATGTAGAAGCAAAATGCACAGATTAACTCTTGATGTTCATTTTTTCCGAGTCCCAAAAATCCTAATAAACATGTCTGTGGGCTTTGACCAAAGATTGTCCAAGACACAAATAGTAATGACCTTAAATATAAAATAGGTTAACTAGATCAGATACGGGGAGGGAGACCCAGCACCCTCAAAGATCCACCGAAAGAACACCCCAAGCTTTGTGTGTAGTGACGGCTCCGGGCACCGAGGCTCGGCAAGCCAATGTGTCCTACCGGCGGCAGCGGGGACCGGCCATCAGCAGATCTCTTAGGTTTCTGGGTATATGACCCCCAACCTATCTAATATTGATGATATATTCTAAGGAAAAGGTCATCAATATGTTAAGCCCTTCAATCACATTCCAGTAATGTTGGCCAAATCCGCTGATATCGGGGAGGTCTCCCGAATTTTCCAAAAAAGATGATGTCAGAGTGATGGCAGTGAGGTTTCAATGGCCAATCCTGTTGTTCGTGAGGAGATAAGCCGCTGACAGGGGAGCCTGGTGAAGGGCAGACGAGCCCCGAGGGAGGCAAATGTGGCCCAGAAGGAGGAAAATGGGACCCATAGAAAGGGCAAAGAAACCCAGGGGGAGGTAAAGAGGATTAGAGGGAAGCAAAGGGGATCCAAAAGGAGGCAAATGGGATCCATTGAGAAGGCAGAAGAGCTCAGGGGAGGCCAAGGGAATCCAGAGGAAGAAAAGGGAAGGCAAAAGGAGCCCAGAGGGGAAGGCAAAAGGAGCCCAGAGGGGAAGGCAAAAGGAGCCCAGAAGGGAAGGCAAAAGGAGCCCAGAAGGGAAGGCAAAAGGAGCCCAGAAGGGAAGGCAAAAGGAGCCCAGAAGGGAAGGCAAAAGGAGCCCAGAAGGGAAGGCAAAAGGAGCCCAGAAGGGAAGGCAAAGGGAGCCCAGAAGGGAAGGCAAAGGGAGCCCAGAAGGGAAGGCAAAGGGAGCCCAGAAGGGAAGGCAAAGTGAGCCCAGAAGGGAAGGCAAAGGGAGCCCAGAAGGGAAGGCAAAGGGAGCCCAGAAGGGAAGGCAAAGGGAGCCCAGAAGGGAAGGCAAAGGGAGCCCAGAAGGGAAGGCAAAGGGAGCCCAGAAGGGAAGGCAAAGGGAGCCCAGAAGGGAAGGCAAAGGGAGCCCAGAAGGGAAGGCAAAGGGAGCCCAGAAGGGAAGGCAAAAGGAGCCCAGAAGGGAAGGCAAAAGGAGCCCAGAAGGGAAGGCACAAGGAGCCCAGAAGGGAAGGCAAAAGGAGCCCAGAAGGGAAGGCAAAAGGAGCCCAGAAGGGAAGGCAAAAGGAGCCCAGAAGGGAAGGCAAAAGGAGCCCAGAAGGGAAGGCAAAGGGAGCCCAGAAGGGAAGGCAAAGGGAGCCCAGAAGGGAAGGCAAAAGGAGCCCAGAAGGGAAGGCACAAGGAGCCCAGAAGGGAAGGCACAAGGAGCCCAGAAGGGAAGGCACAAGGAGCCCAGAAGGGAAGGCACAAGGAGCCCAGAAGGGAAGGCAAAAGGAGCCCAGAAGGAAGGCAAAAGGAGCCCAGAAGGGAAGGCAAAAGGAGCCCAGAAGGGAAGGCAAAAGGAGCCCAGAAGGGAAGGCAAAAGGAGCCCAGAAGGGAAGGCAAAGGGAGCCCAGAAGGGAAGGCAAAGGGAGCCCAGAAGGGAAGGCAAAAGGAGCCCAGAAGGGAAGGCAAAAGGGGCCCAGAAGGAAAGGCAAAAGGAGCCCAGAAGGAAAGGCAAAAGGAGCCCAGAAGGAAAGGCAAAAGGAGCCCAGAAGGAAAGGCAAAAGGAGCCCAGAAGGAAAGGCAAAAGGAGCCCAGAAGGAAAGCCAAAAGGAGCCCAGAAGGAAAGGCAAAAGGAGCCCAGAAGGAAAGGCAAAAGGAGCCCAGAAGGAAAGGCAAAAGGAGCCCAGAAGGAAAGGCAAAAGGAGCCCAGAAGGAAAGCCAAAAGGAGCCCAGAAGGAAAGGCAAAAGGAGCCCAGAAGGAGGGCCGAGGAGCCCAGAAGGAGGGCCGAGGAGCCCAGAAGGAGGGCCGGGGAGCCCAGAAGGAGGGCAAATGGTTTTTAAGCGGAAGGCAAAGGAAACTTAAGAAGGGCAGAAAAGTGGAGTGGCCAACCGAGGAGCCTGAAGGAAGGCAGAGGAACCTGGCAGCAACTTTCTCATAGCACATGGCCAAGCTTTCCTGTGTGGGGGAATACCAGGAGATACAAATAAAACAACAGCTATCTAATGTACACGGGGTCTTCGTACCAGACGACCCCTTTTTTCTACTTTTCTGGTGTTAAAGTACAAGAATAAGGCTTAAGCAGACCAACTTCTGTTCTAGCAACAGGATAACATGCTACCTGCAAAAAAAAAGTGTTATTAGAAAGCAAGTACTCTATTTACCTGCAAGTAATATTTGGGTCAAGTGAATAGGAGCATAGGAAGAAATAAAAACCAAAAAAAAAAATTAAAAAAAATCATAAGACCGGTTTTCCCTTAATATTTGGAATAATAAAGCTTAAGTTTGGTAGTCCTAAGGAACATCAGGCAGCCACTGACTGCTATGGTCACGAGACATTATGTCAAGTGTTCAGCAGGGGATATAGCGCTGAGATGAGAGTAATGATGTCTGTCTAGGTGCAAGGACCCCTTTATCGGTCATCAGTCTCCCACTAAGGGTGGCCTTGTGGCTTTTTTGATCTTCAATATGTTCTGCAGATAAAACGTCAGAAAAAAAATCTAAAAGCAGCGTGTGCTCTGTGATCTGCGCAGAGGTCATTGTGCAGGGAGGGGGAGGAGGCGTGTTGTGACATCAACTGTTGTGAATAGTGAATCCTGCTTTATACCGGTCATTGCAATCATACATGTGATGATAATGCAACTGTGACTGATTAGCAAAGCTCTCTACAGATCAGGAGGCTGTATTAACCTAATATTAGGCTTGTGGTCAGAGTAGAAATTGCAAGATTTAAGGATATTTTAAAAAAAAAATATGTAAAATTATGTTTTGGAGAGGAGTAAAGTTGTGACCAATATATAGGTATTAGAGTGATCCTGCCTATGAAGATAATGGGACTAAAAAGTGATTTCTATAGAAATGGAAGTATCAGTTTAATATTAGACTTCGTGACCAATGTGGAAAACATAAAATTTCATGATTAGTTTGAAAGGCAAAAATAACCCCAAAAACAAAAATTACCAAAAAATGTTTAACATGAAAACTTCATTAACATTTCCTAATGACACATTCCCTATAAGTTGCACAAAGTAGATGACCGATCTGACGGTAAGTATCAAGAACCCGGATATATGACATAATTGTCACGATAGGTATGGGTAAGAGCCAAGCGAACGGAGAAAGGGAAGAAACCCTGGGGTCTAGGGAAGGGGGAGATGGTGAACCCTGATAAAACCTACCGCTGGTCCATGTCTTGCCTCACTGCCCAAGATAGGTGCAGAACCTATGCACCAAGCTGGATACCTGACCCTGAAATAGGCCCCAAGTATGGAATGGATGGGATGAGCGTTTAGTCAACCCCACTAAGCTCTAAAGAAGACACAGGGATAACACATTCCCTGTAAGTTGCACAAAGTAAATGACAGATCTGATGGAAAGTATCAAGAACCCAGATATATGACGTAATTGTCACGCTTGGTACAGGGAAGTACCAAGCGAATGGAGAAAGGGAAGGGGAACCTTGTGTCTAGGGAAGGGGAGATGGTGACCCCTGACCAAACTACCGCTAGTCCCTGGCTTCCCTCACCACACTAGATAGATTCCGCATCTATGCGCAGAGCAGGATACCTGACTTTGGCTGACCCTGAAATAGGCCCTAAGTAGGTAACGCATGGGATGAGCGCTAAGTCAACCCACTAAGGTCTAAAGAAGACACAGGGATAACAAACGGGGAACATAAATGAATATCTCATTTCCAGATGACTCAAGGAAAGGTAATGCAACAACAACAAAGTTTCTCCAGATGAATACAAGCCGACTGCTTGCACTGAAGACTTGATAAGGGTATTAGACCTATCACCAGCACAGAGTAAAGGCTGGTTCACACTAAGCGACAGCGACAACGACGTCGCTGTTACGTCACCATTTTCTGTGACGTAACAGCGACCTTGTAAGTCGCTGTTATGATCGCTGCTTAGCTGTCAAACACAGCAGCCGAAGCAGCGATCATAACCGCGAGAGCAGGGAGCCGCGCACACTGCTTAGCGCTGGCTCCTTGCTCTCCTAGCTACAGTACACATCGGGTTAATTAACCCGATGTGTACTGCAGCTACATGTGCAGAGAGCCGGAGCCGGCAGCACAGGCAGCGTGAGAGCTGCGGAGGCTGGTAACTAAGGTAAATATCGGGTAACCACCTTGGTTACCCGATGTTTACCCTGGTTACAGCTTACCGCAGGCTGCCAGATGCCGGCTCCTGCTCCCTGCTCGCTTCATTTCGTCGCTCTCTCGCTGTCACACACAGCGATCTGTGCGTCACAGCGGGAGAGCGCCTTTGAAGAAAACGAACCAGGGCTGTGTGTAACGAGCAGCGATCTCGCAGCAGGGGCCAGATCGCTGCTCAGTGTCACACACAGCGAGATCGCTAATGAGGTCACTGTTGCGTCACCAAAACCGTGCCGTAGCAGCGATTTCGGTAGCGATCTCGCTAAGTGTGAAGCACCCCTAAGGGGAATGAGGGTATTTAAAGACACAAAGGGAAGTGCTGAAGATTAGCAGCTGAAGAGGTGAGGAAATCCACAGGGTCCTAAAGAGAAAGGGATAAACCCCAAGCAGGAAAAAAGGGAAAGTCAGAGAGCAGCTTGTGTAGCCAAACACTGCGACCTTCTACAGCCGGAAACTACAGGATTGTCAGAAATGGATTTTAATACATTTCCATAGGTATATAGAAATTACCGGCTAACTGTGCACAAGCAATTTCCTAAAACAAAATGACAAATTGACCACACGGCTTTTAATACTTCTCCTAATAGATAAAAGGCGGCTCCACCGGTTGAGATGGAGAACGGTTCCTTATTTCAGCCCACGACTGTTCTGGTCTCCCGTTGGGAAGTGTTGGAGGCATCGGCATTGTTATTGTTGTTGAGTAATCGCTGTTAATAATTGTTGACTCTGATTTCACGCTTCATTGGGTCTCTGAATGTTCATCTGTACATGACAATATCACCGAGCGGAGCTAAATCAACAACTCCGCTCGGTAACGAGGTTCCGATAAAGCTCCTCTCTTTATGATTTACAAAGAGAAAAAAAATAAATCCCATGCCGAGCGGTTATTAGATGGGTAATGAAGCAATTCATCAGCTGATGCTTGGTACCCAGCTGCTTTTAGGCCAACGTAAGCCTCTTAGAAAAAGAAAAAAAAAAGTTCTGACTGGCGAGAGACCCCGGGGTTAATTGATTGCTTGAATCAAGGTTACAGAACTGGAAAATGAAAGGTGGACGAGCGAGAAGGCCGCATTAATCAAGACAAGACTCTCCCAGGTAGTCCTCTCTTGACCTCTTCCGGGCACCTATCTTACAAACTTCAATTACTTCGACAGTGTTAATAACTTCCAAGTTGGGGCTTTGCCAATGAAGTGCGATAATTTACAGACCTCCCAAAAAAAAAAGGTTTAGAGTCTAATCTCTAGTGGACACATTGTCGATTAGAGATTAGGAAAAAGGCAGAGGGGAAGGGTATCACTCTGGAAAGTTTGAGGTGTCATAAGAGGATTATTGCCAGATCAGTCATTTATGGCCAAGACAGTCGTTGCGTTTACACCGGCAAACTTTGACCAATTAACTTTAAACACTGTATACAAGTTGGGCCGATGTCACTGTTCTTCCCCCCCCATTAGGTCTGAATGGGAAGATGATTTAAAGGTCACCATAAATGACCAACTTATTTGGCAAATTCACATGGAAGAATAACCGGGAAGGAAGCTTTTAAGTTCCATTTTCTAAAGTTTGTTTGGAGTCCAAACACTTGTGCTGAACAACTACAAATCTGGCAATAGTTGCTGTAAGCTGGCGACCGGCTACATTGTGAATGGCCGGTATGTTCCACAGAAATGGTGTAAACCTGAAGGTCGGTTCTGGAACATGTTTGTAAAGTGTTCTCTGGGTCAGTTTTACAGGTAGCTGGAGAGATGGATGGGTCTGGCTACCTAAATACCCCTGGCCAAGGGTGTTTCACATATGTGTTTTATGGAGTCTCTATTTGACATTTGGAGAGACTACAGGCTGTATAAGAAGCGCTGAGCTGTGAGAAGGCGCCTCACGGAGTGGTTCTGTGGGTACACTGGCAGGAGTCAGTGTGTGGAGGCTGCTACACCTCCACTGTGGGCGTACCGCAAGTAAGAGGGACCAGAAACCCAAGTGTGTGAGAAGCAGGCTCTGAGAGTTTAGAAGCCTCTCCATACTCTCTCAGAAGCTGCTTCTCACATACTCGCATTTCTGGTCAGTCTTACTCGTGATACGCCCACAGCGGAGGTATGACAGCCTCCACACACTTCCTTCCAGCCAGTTGAAGTAAACCCTCACCTTCCTCAGCTTGGGTTCCTTCCTGGGGCTTCCAAGAGTTTAGCAGCCTCTCCACACTCTCTCTAAAGCTGGTGTCACACTAAACGACAGCGACAACGACGTCGCTGTTACGTCACCATTTTCGGTGACGTAACAGCGACCTTGTAAGTCGCTGTTATGATCGCTGCTTAGCTGTCAAACACAGCAGAAGCAGCGATCATAAGGTCGCTGTGCTACATGTTCAGAGAGCAGGGAGCCGCGCTTAGCGCTGGCTCCTTGCTCTCCTGCAGCACACATCGGGTTAATTAACCCGATGTGTGCTGCAGCTACATGTCACAGTTCAGAGAGCAGGGAGCCGCGCTTAGCGCTGGCTCCTTGCTCTCCTGCAGCACACATCGGGTTAATTAACCCGATGTGTGCTGCAGCTACATGTCACAGTGCAGAGAGCCGCGCGCACTGCTTAGCGCTGGCTCCTTGCTACAGTATACATCGGGTTAATTACCCGATGCATACTGCAGCCACATGTCACAGTGCAGGAGCCGGCGCTGGCAGCAAGAGCGGAGGCCGGTAACCAGCGTAAACATCGGGTAACTAGGGAAAGGTCTTCCCTTGGTTACCCGATGTTTACGCTGGTTACAGCTTACCGCAGCTGCCAGTGCCGGCTCCTGATCGCTTCATTTCGTCGCTCTCTCGCTGTCACACACAGCGATGTGTGTGTCACAGCGGGAGAGTGACGACCAAAAAATGAAGCTGGACATTCAGCAACGACCGGCGACCTCACAGCAGGGGCCAGGTCGTTGCTGGATGTCACACACAGCGACAGCGACGGGACGTCGCTGCAACGTCACAGAAAATGGTGACGTAGCAGCGAGGTCGTTGTCGTCGTCGTTATGTGTGACACCAGCTTAAGCCTCTGAAAGGAATCCCAGCTGAGGTAGGTGAGGGTTTACTTCAACTGGCTAGAAGGAAGTGTGTGGAGGCTGCCATACCTCCGCAGCGGGCATACTTTGAGTAAGACGGACCAGAAATCTGAGTGTGCAAGAAGCAGCCACTGATAGAGTGTGGAGAGGCTGTTAAACTCTCAGAGGTTTTGAAGCCTCTGGAAGGAACCCCAGCTGAGAAAGGAGAGGGTTTGCTTCAACTGGCTGGAAGTGTGTGGAGGTTGTCATACCTCCGCTGCTGGCATACCGCGAGTAAGACAGACCAGAAACCCAAGTGTATAACAAGCAGCCTCATAGAGTGTGGAGAGGCTGCTAAACTCTGAGGTTTTGAAGCCTCTAGAGGTATCTCCCAGCTGAGGAATGTGGGGGTTCGCTTCAACTGGCTGGAAGTAAGTGTGTGGAGGCTGCCATATCTTTACTGCGGACATACCACGAACGTTCTGGACCAAAAATCTGGGAGAGAATAAAGGTCCAGTCACACTAAGCAACTTACCAGCGATCCCAACAACGATAGGGATCGCTGGTAAGTTGCTAGGAGGTTGCTGGTGAGATGTCACACTGCGACGCTCCAGCGATCCCACCAGCAACCTGACCTGGCAGGGATCGCTGGAGCGTGGCTACACGAGTTGCTGGTGAGCTCACCAGCAACCAGTGACCAGCCCCCAGTCTCCTAGTTACAGCACACATCAGGTTAATTAACCCTATGTGTGCTGCAGCTAAATGTGCACAGAGCAGGGAGCAGCGCACAATGCTTAGTGCTGGCTCCCTGCTCTCCTAGTTACAGCACACATCAGGTTAATTAACCCGATGTGTGCTGCAGCTACATGTGCACAGAGCAGGGAGCAGCGCACAATGCTTAGCGCTGGCTCCTTGCTCTCCTAGTTACAGCACACATCGGGTTAATTACCTGATGTGTGCTGCAGCTACATGTGCACACAGCAGGAGCCGGCACTGACAGTGAGAGCGGAGGAGGCTGGTATCAAAGGTAAATATCGGGTAACCAAGGACAGGGCTTCTTGGTTACCCGATGTTTACATTGGTTACCAGCCTCAGCAGAAGCTGGCTCCCTGCTCACTGCACATTAGTTGTTGCTGTCTCGCTGTCACACACAGCGATCTGTGCTTCACAGCGGGACAGCAACAACTAAAAAATGGCCCAGGACATTCAGCAACAACCAGCGACCTCACAGCAGGGGCCAGGTTGTTGCTGGATGTCACACACAGCAACATCGCTAGCAACGTCACAAAAGTTGTTCGTTACCAGCGATGTTGCTAGCGATGTTGCTTAGTGTGACGGGGCCTTAAGAGTCTACTGGATTCCAGGTAGAGATAGTGAAGCCTCTCTGAAGGGACCCCCAGGGAGAACAGAGGGTTTGAGTCAACGGACCAGAGATAGGATACTAGAGGACTGTTTCCAACCATGTGCGGGTGAATTGAGAAGGAAACGGACTTATATCCATGTGTATGTACATGATGAGTCTGAAGAAGCTATGTATTGTATGTTACTGAGGTGCATTTTACGTTGTCTTTAATAAACCTGCTGAACAAGGCTGATTTGTTCAGAAGGTACAGAGTTTGCACATTGCAATTTTTGCCCAAATCTCATCTACAGCCGCACAATTATTGTCACTTGCGACCCTTGAACTAAACAATGCCCCCCCCCCCCCCCATACCAGCATATGGCGAACGTTACACGTCTGCAGGAACGTGCCCCCAGCGCTCCCAACATCGTTTGCAAATTATCTGCAGAATGGAATGGAAATGTGATTTTTTTTTTTTCCATTTCAGCAGGTTATTCGGGGGTGAAATGGCTTCTAATAAATATTTTCAAAGAAATATGAAAAGTTGCTAAATCAAATTAATAAAGAAAATTGAAATCCACATTTTATTGCTGCCGTTTATGTACCCAGCGACGACAGGCGCCGAATAACAAAGGGTGGATTACAGTCTGCAGAATGTAGCGAGAGTTGTCCTAAAAGGGAAACCATTTCATTTTGTCTAGTTTAAAACAGACCTACTTAAAAAAAAAAAAAATTATATATATATATATATATATATATTTATTAATATATATATATATATATATACACACATACATACATACATACAGTTAGGTCCAGAAATATTTGGACAGTGACACAATTTTCGCGAGTTGGGCTCTGCATGCCACCACATTGGATTTGAAATGAAACCTCTACAACAGAATTCAAGTGCAGATTGTAACGTTTAATTTGAAGGTTTGAACAAAAATATCTGATAGAAATTGTAGGAATTGTCACATTTCTTTACAAACACTCCACATTTTAGGTCAAAAGTAATTGGACAAATAAACCAAACCCAAAAAAAATATTTTTATTTTCAATATTTTGTTGTGAATCCTTTGGAGGCAATCACTGCCTTAAGTCTGGAACCCATGGACATCACCAAACGCTGGGTTTCCTCCTTCTTAATGCTTTGCCAGGCCTTTACAGCCGCAGCCTTCAGGTCTTGCTTGTTTGTGGGTCTTTCCGTCTTAAGTCTGGATTTGAGCAAGTGAAATGCATGCTCAATTGGGTTAAGATCTGGTGATTGACTTGGCCATTGCAGAATGTTCCACTTTTTTGCACTCATGAACTCCTGGGTAGCTTTGGCTGTATGCTTGGGGTCATTGTCCATCTGTACTATGAAGCACCGTCCGATCAACTTTGCGGCATTTGGCTGAATCTGGGCTGAAAGTATATCCCGGTACACTTCAGAATTCATCCGGCTACTCTTGTCTGCTGTTATGTCATCAATAAACACAAGTGACCCAGTGCCATTGGAAGCCATGCATGCCCATGCCATCACGTTGCCTCCACCATGTTTTACAGAGGATGTGGTGTGCCTTGGATCATGTGACGTTCCCTTTCTTCTCCAAACTTTTTTCTTCTCATCATTCTGGTACAGGTTGATCTTGGTCTCATCTGTCCATAGAATACTTTTCCAGAACTGAGCTGGCTTCATGAGGTGTTTTTCAGCAAATTTAACTCTGGCCTGTCTATTTTTGGAATTGATGAATGGTTTGCATCTAGATGTGAACCCTTTGTATTTACTTTCATGGAGTCTTCTCTTTACTGTTGACTTAGAGACAGATACACCTACTTCACTGAGAGTGTTCTGGACTTCAGTTGATGTTGTGAACGGGTTCTTCTTCACCAAAGAAAGTATGCGGCGATCATCCACCACTGTTGTCATCCGTGGACGCCCAGGCCTTTTTGAGTTCCCAAGCTCACCAGTCAATTCCTTTTTTCTCAGAATGTACCCGACTGTTGATTTTGCTACTCCAAGCATGTCTGCTATCTCTCTGATGGATTTTTTCTTTTTTTTCAGCCTCAGGATGTTCTGCTTCACCTCAATTGAGAGTTCCTTAGACCGCATGTTGTCTGGTCACAGCAACAGCTTCCAAATGCAAAACCACACACCTGTAATCAACCCCAGACCTTTTAACTACTTCATTGATTACAGGTTAACGAGGGAGACGCCTTCAGAGTTAATTGCAGCCCCTAGAGTCCCTTGTCCAATTACTTCTGGTCCCTTGAAAAAGAGGAGGCTATGCATTACAGAGCTATGATTCCTAAACCCTTTCTCCGATTTGGATGTGAAAACTCTCATATTGCAGCTGGGAGTGTGCACTTTCAGCCCATATTATATATATAATTGTATTTCTGAACATGTTTTTGTAAACAGCTAAAATAACAAAACTTGTGTCACTGTCCAAATATTTCTGGCCCTGACTGTATATTTTTATATATACACACATATACATATATTATTACAGTACATACATACATATATATATATATATATATATATATATATATATATATATATATATATATATATATATATATATATATATATACATACATATATACATACATATATACATACATACATACATACATACATATATATATACATATATATATACATATATATATATATATATCTATACACATACATATACACACACACTATATATTATATATACATACAAACAAAATATATATTATATATTTCTCGTATATTATACACATATACATATACACATATATATACATATATAATATATATATATTATATATATATATATATATATATATATATATACATACACACACAAATAATATATATGTACCGCCCTGAGAGGGGCCCGGCCGCTTCCTCCGCCTGCTCGGGTGGGGCTCGGGTGGTCGGTGGCACAAGCGCCTCCGGACCGGGGGCCACATCGCTCTGTTAGAAGGGAGAGGTAGCGGGGGGGTGTGGGACGAGGCGCGCAGCCGGGGAGGGCCGAGCTGTCGTCCTACGGGTCGTGACACCACCCACGGGTCGTGGTGACGGGATGCACCACCGCTGCGGCTGGAGTGAAGGCGGGCTCGTCCGGGATCGGTGTTGCGGCCGCAGCTCAGATGTCAGCCCCTCCGTGGGTAATGGTGGTGTGTCCCGGGGCCCCGGGTCGGGGGACTGCAAGCGCTGATGTTGTTGTCGGGGTGCAGGGTGCCGTGCCACGGTGTAGTATCGTGCCCAAATGGCACTGGTGTACTCACGATTAATTCACACTCGGAGTCACTGGTAAACCAAAGTTCGGATGTGGTCGGTCCCCACGGCCAGCTGCTGATGTCCCCCTGTGGGGTTCATGGTGGCCCCTTTTCCGGTGCACCTCTGGATGTTGTGTTTCGGCCCCCCTGCCTAAGCAGTGGTAGCCCGCTCCCAGGCGTTGAGCTGCCGGAGGAGCCCTCGGTTGCCCGCAGGCGCTAGCCCGTCGGGTGTTTGGCCCTTGGCGGTGGCGCTCACCCGGTCTCGGTGGGCTTTTGCCTTCTTTCGGGACTTTGGGTGTGGATGAATCCGTGAGGTCCAGCCAGCAATCAGTCAATTTGCCTATACTCAGTGGCTTCTAAGCTAGGAAGGAGTCTGAGTACCCGGTTTCTGGTGCTCCGGTACACGGTTGACTCCCCGGTTCGGGACCGGCAGGCTCCAACCCAGGCCCGATCCGTACGGTTCCGCCAGTTGCTGTACCGGTACTCCTGCAGACGGCCACCACCGTCTGCCTGCCTGACGTTTCAAGGGTCCCAGGCTCCAACCCGGGTCCCTGACAGTCTCTCCACTACCACTCACTGTTATTGTCCAAAACTAATCTCCTCTCATTGAACTTCCTGCCTCAGGACAGTAGTCTCCTCGGTGGGCGTGTCTATCCGCCTGACTCCGCCCACCTGGTGTACCCTACTGGCCCTGAGGGAGGCATCAGGTCTCCCTTTCGGGTGACATGTGTGTGACCTCACAGGGGATGGGGGTGTGTGTATGTGGTAGATGTTATTACCTGTGACCCCTGGGGTCCAGGGCGTCACATATATATATACCGTAAAGACCAAAGTTTGGACACACCTTCTCATTCAAAGAGTTTTCTTTATTTTCATGACTCTGAAAATTGTAGATTCACATTGAAGGCATCAAAACTATGAATTAACACATGAGGAATGAAATACTTAAAAATGTGTGAAAAAAACTGAAAATATGTCTTATATTCTAGGTTCTTCAAAGTAGCCACCTTTTGCTTTGATTACTGCTTTGCACACTCTTGGCATTCTCTTGATGAGCTTCAAGAGGTAGTCACCGGAAATGGTTTTCACTTCACAGGTGTGCCCTGTCAGGTTTAATAAGTGGGATTTCTTGCCTTATAAATGGGGTTGGGACCATCAGTTGTATTGTGCAGAAGTCTGGTGGATACACAGCTGATAGTCCTACTGAATAGACTGTTAGAATTTGTATTATGGCAAGAAAAAAGCAGCTAAGTAAAGAAAAACGAGTGGCCATCATTACTTTAAGCAATGAAGGTCAGTCAGTCTGAAAAATTGGGAAAACTTTGAAAGTGTCCCCAAGAGCAGTGACAAAAACCATCAAACGCTACAAAGAAACTGGCTCATATAAGGACCGCCCCAGGAAAGGAAGACCAAGAGTCACCTCTGCTGCGGAGGATAAGTTTATCCAAGTCACCAGCCTAGGAAATCGCAGGTTAACAGCAGCTCAGATTAGAGACCAGGTCAATGCCACACAGAGTTCTAGCAGCAGACACATCTCTAGAGCAACTGTTAAGAGGAGACTTTGTGCAGCAGGCCTTCATGGTAAAATAGCTGCTAGGAAACCGCTGCTAAGGACAGGCAACAAGCAGAAGAGACTTGTTTGGGCTAAAGAACACAAGGAATGGACATTAGACCAGTGGAAATCTGTGCTTTGGTCTGATGAGTCCAAATTTGAGATCTTTGGATCCATCCACCGTGTCTTTGTGCAACGCAGAAAAGATGAACGGATGGACTCTACATGGCTGGTTCCCACCGTGAAGCATGGAGGAGGAGGTGTGATGGTGTGGGGGGGCTTTGCTGGTGATACTGTTGGGGCAATGTGGCAACGTGCACACAGCTGGGGGAAAAAAAGACATGCAGTTTTTGACAACAAAACTGCAAAAAAAAAAAAAACTGCAGTGTGCGCATTGAGCCTTAATATCAGGACAGGCATGCACATTTTTCAAAAAAAACCATCAAACCTACATCAAAAAAACTCACCGTGTGAACATAGTTTAAGGGCGTGTGCACACACTGCGGGGGTTTTTTGCATTTTTTTTATGAGTTTTTCTTCTTCAGATTTTAAATTTATCTGTGGGGAGAAAACACATCCCAGCAAAGTCTATGAGAATCCTGAAGTGCTGTGCACACGTTGCAGATTTTTTTTTTCCTTGCAGATTTTGGTGCAGAAAACAAACAAGTGACCTGTCCATTGATTCAGCATTTTTCCTATCACAATCCAATTAAAAAAACGCATAAAAAAAATGCAAAAAAAAAAAGTTTTTTTGCTGTCAAGAGATGCTATTTTAGGTGAAGAAAAAAACTGCACCCAAATCTGCATGGTGTGCACACACCCTATATGTCCTGGTCAAAGCACAGTGGCTTTTTGGTGCCCCCTAGGCACCGAGCTTGTGCCACTATAGGTCCCCCATAGCAGGTCCTGCCAAGTAAAGATAAAGACTCATAAGACCCTTTTATAAAATAAAATAAAATAAAATAAATATATATATTCTTGAGATCCCTTTTCGCTCTTCGATGCTCGGGGATGAAGATATTATTTCAGAAGAGATTGCCTCTCCTATGTGGGAGATATTTTTCCATAATTTGAGCGCACGGTTCTTTATGGCATAATTAGTGTGAGAATAATGCACACTCGGAGCCGTCGCGGGGCCTTAAATCTCGCCAGAGCATCATTTGAATATTTTCATTAAAATGTCTCTTGCTACAGAAGATCATGACTGGTAATATCACACGCTCCCGGTAATGTCACCGGCTCGCACGGAGATTCCAGTGGTCATTCCAAAAATGAGGCGTATAAACGGAGACATGAAAACCTTGGAGTGCCCCTTTAAAAGGGACACTAAACCTAGAAATCCAATTGTCTGCACTGATAAATTGTAGAATTTTTTTTACTAATTCTGCAGGGAAACAAGCAAGTTACGCAGGATTAGTACATGCTCTTAAAGCGCCACTCCGGCGGGTTCTTTTTCTTTATATAGTGGCGCTGTAAATGTAAGTCCCCTGCCCCGTCTTACGTGCACCTGCCACCATTTTCATCTTTTACCAGCATTGCTCCAGCCTGTCTTCACAGATTTGTGACCCACTTTCAGTTCCAGTGTTTCATAACTCAGTACAAGTCTATGGGAGCCTCGTTCTGGTTCTCATAGACTTACACCGAGAGCTTGTGATGTTACTTCTGACTTCCGGCCAGTTAGACGATATGGGCACAAGATGGCGCCACGGGATCGGAACAATGCAGAAAAACTATGACGCCGCCAGAAGCTGAGTATATAAACAGGCAGGTGACAAATTTAAAGCGCCACTCCAGTGGTCAAATAAAAAAAATGCTGGAGTGGTGCTTTAAGTTAATGGTGCAGAGTTTACTGATACTTGTGTCTTACTGCAGACAGGGAAAAGGGGGGAGGCTCCTGCTGCAGCCAATAAAAAGGAGCTACGGTAAATAGCTAAATAGATTTTTCAGTTTTAGAGTTGGAGTGTATAAATCGGTGGTGGCGAATGTTATACACTGGGGGGGTGTGGGACGGGATGTTCTACACCAGGGAAAGGGGCCGGATTTTATACACCTGGTGCGAAGGGCCAGATGTTATACACCGGGAAAAGGGGCCAGATATTATACACCGGGGGGAGGGAGGGGCTGGATGTTATGCACCGGGAGGGGGAGGGGGGGGCGAGGGGCCGGATGTTATACACCGGGAGGGGGGGGAGGCGAGGGGCCGGATGTTATGCACCGGGGGGCGAAGGGCCGGATGTTATGCACCGGGGGGCGAGGGGCCGGATGTTATGCACCGGGGGGCGAGGGGCCGGATGTTATGCACCGGGGGGCGAGGGGCCGGATGTTATGCACCGGGGGGGCGAGGGGCCGGATGTTATGCACCGGGGGGGCGAGGGGCCGGATGTTATGCACCGGGGGGCGAGGGGCCGGATGTTATGCACCGGGGGGCGAGGGGCCGGATGTTATGCACCGGGGGGCGAGGGGCCGGATGTTATGCACGGGGGGGCGAGGGGCCGGATGTTATGCACGGGGGGACGAGGGACCGGATGTTATGCACGGGGGGACGAGGGACCGGATGTTATGCACGGGGGGACGAGGGACCGGATGTTATGCACGGGGGGACGAGGGACCGGATGTTATGCACGGGGGGACGAGGGACCGGATGTTATGCACGGGGGGACGAGGGACCGGATGTTATGCACGGGGGGACGAGGGACCGGATGTTATGCACGGGGGGACGAGGGACCGGATGTTATGCACCGGGGGACGAGGGACCGGATGTTATGCACGGGGGGGCGAGGGACCGGATGTTATGCACGGGGGGACGAGGGACCGGATGTTATGCACGGGGGGACGAGGGACCGGATGTTATGCACGGGGGGACGAGGGACCGGATGTTATGCACGGGGGGGCGAGGGACCGGATGTTATGCACGGGGGGACGAGGGGCCGGATGTTATGCACCGGGGGGCGAGGGGCCGGATGTTATGCACCGGGGGGCGAGGGGCCGGATGTTATGCACCGGGGGGCGAGGGGCCGGATGTTATGCACCGGGGGGCGAGGGGCCGGATGTTATACACCGGGGGGGCGAGGGGCCGGATGTTATGCATCTGAATTCAATGCTTAGAGCGTCAGTGACAATGTCTGCTTTGATATTATAGAAACAGTGGTGCAATGATGTCTGAATTACGGCACATAAAGCCTCCACGCTGCGGCAGCCTCGGCTCCCATCTCTACACTCGGTGCCTGCAGTGTGATTGTCTGCTTTCCTCACCGCTGGCACTACGACGCCTACACCCATAAATCTCTATCGAGCCGCCATCGCTGGGATATTTGTATGTGTAGATTGAAAGCTAAACCTTTGCTTCACTGCTCAATTCCTGTATAATCAATCAGAATGAACGCTATATTTACTACCGCACAGCGGGCAGATGTACCGCGCTCCACCGCCAGTGCGGATCTGACAACCGGGGACATGCAGAATTACCCCAAGAAGAAATGTGCAGGAGGGTCACAGCTATACGGAGTAATGGAGGAGTTACAATGTGGCGCGGGAAGGGGGGGAACAGGAACAATAAAATATAGGATTTATAATTCAAGACCTTGGAAAAATATTGTGTACGGTATGGCAGAATACATCAAAATCCAAACGCACGGTGTGTGGAGGAATAAGAACCCACAGGTTTTCATTTTTTTTCAAAGGGAAGACTGGCTCCCTTACCTTCTATCTTCAGGAGCTCATCGTACCCAGCCTCCTGCTGGCCAGGGGAACCGTGCGACCCCCCCAATGGGCCCGGGGGAACCGTGCGACCCCCCCAATGGGCCCGGGGGAACCGTGCGACCCCCCCAATGGGCCCGGGGGAACCGTGCGACCCCCCCAATGGGCCCGGGGGAACCGTGCGACCCCCCCAATGGGCCCGGGGGAACCGTGCGAGCCCCCCAATGGGCCCCGGGGAACCGTGCGAGCCCCCCCAATGGGCCCGGGGGAACCGTGCGAGCCCCCCAATGGGCCCGGGGGAACCGTGCGAGCCCCCCCAATGGGCCCGGGGGAACCGTGCGACCCCCCCCAATGGGCCCGGGGGAACCGTGCAACCCCCCCAATGGGCCCGGGGGAACCGTGCAACCCCCCCAATGGGCCCGGGGAAACCGTGCGACCCCCCCAATGGGCCCGGGGAAACCGTGCGACCCCCCCCATGGGCCCGGGAGAACAGTGCGACCCACCCCAATGGGCCCGGGAGAACCGTGCGACCCACCCCAATGGGCCCAGGAGAACCGTGTGACCCACCCCAATGGGCCCGGGGGAACTGTGCGACCCCCCGATGGGCCCGGGGGAACCGTGCGACCCCCAATGGCCAGGGGGAACAGGTGCACCCCCAATGGCCAGGGGGAACCGTGCGACCCCCAATGGGACCGGGGGAACAGGTGCACTCAAGATGTGCTCCCAATGGCAATTTTTACACTAAACCTGTTATTAGACTCCTGCTTTGTGATGAGCACATTGACAGTAGCAGCAATAAATGGACTACGACCATACTGAATTGTATTGACGTTTTTTGAGCTTGACTATCAAGGTAATGGTCACTGTGAAGGTAGGAGGTGAGCTGTGACATCACGTTTTGAGAATGATGAGTTCTGTTATCTACTGTACATAGAAATGTTATCAGTCATTTTAAAGGAGGGGGAAGAAGTGAGCTGTGACATCTATTATGAATGGTGTATCCTGTTATCAACTGTATATAGAGGTGTTATCATGAATTCTACAGGAGGAGGTGAGCTGTGATATCTCCTATTGTACATGGTGGATCCTGTGTTATCCACTGCATATAAAGGTGTTATCAGTCATTGCAGAAGAGGAGGTGAGCTGTGACATCACCTATTGTGAATGGTTGATTATATGTCATTACAGTATATAGGTGTGATCAGTGGAGAAGGAGGTGAGCTGTGACATCACCTATTGTGAATGGTTGATTATATGTCATCTACAGTATATAGGTGTGATCAGTGGAGAAGGAGGAGGAGGTGAGCTGTGACCACCTATTGTGAATGGCGGATTCTGTACCATATATGGTAATTAAAGGGGTTAATTTTCCTCTTTAAGATAACAAGACCGCTGAAACATCTTCTGTACAGTACTGGAAGAGTAAGTCTGGTATAACTTTCAAGACCAGATGATGACATTTTTACGAAACTAGTCAGCTATATGCACTCCAAGCTAGAGAGACCAATAACTACAAAGTATTCGAAGGTTGAAATAAAAAAAGAAAATTTTTGTTACGTATAAGTGGGTATTATCAAATATTTTTTACTGGAGGCGTGTACTTCTACTACCTGTAGAATGCCGACCAATCAGAAGCAGGCAGTAACACAGGAGAAAAAGAACACAGCCGCACTGATTCTCCGCCGCTGTACCCGGGACCTGTTATTGTCAGCAGTGCTGACGTCACAAACAGCGCTGCAGTCAATTACTGAGCTCAGCAGTCATTCAATTCAGGCAAAGCCACCACACTTGGTTATTGGCTGCAGCACTGTGGACATTGGGAGCAGCTGCGTAGACTCAGCACTGGGCCAGGTTAGGGTGAGAAAAGCACAGATTGTTAAAAAAAACTGCAACAGGTGGGACAGAAGTTTTTCAAAACCATAAACCCTATTAAACTACATATCTGGGACACACAGGGAATGGCTACAATGAGCAAGAACTGGTTGAAAAAAGTAGAATGGTGGGTCACTGGAAGCCACAGGGCCGGAAGGGCTGCTTCCTTGATGTGGGGTAGAAAGTGAAGCACAGTGCAAATAGCTGGGGTTTGTTTTTTTTTTAAAATGCATTTGGGCATCAAACAACCTATTTAATATTTAACGATGAAGACGCGGTTTGGAAACTCGGACCTTTCCTTCACAAACAAACCCAAAAATTACATGTTAACTTGTTTCATGGAGCAGAACAATTGAAGAAGTGCAAAGTGCAAGTTCACGACCAAGAAGTCAGACAGACTCCTGAAAATACACCTAGACTGTACTGTGGATATAAAAATGTGAGGTAAAGCTCCAATACGGACTGTTCCCCGAGCCATTGGGAGCACCCCGGGCCATCGGGAGCTTCCCCCGTCTCCTTGGGCCATCAGGAGCAGCCCCCGTCCCCGGGGAACATCATGAGCTACCCTGCACCCCGGGAGCTACCCCCGTCTCCCAGGAGCGCCCCCGTCCCCCGGGGCCATCGGGAGCGCCCCCGGGCCATTGGGAGCACCCCCTTCCCCGGGCCATTGAGAGCTATCCCCGTCCCCTGGGGCCATCGGGAGCTGTCCCCATCCCCTGGGGCCATCAAGAGCTGTCCCCATCCCCTGGGGCCATCAAGAGCTGCCCCCGTCCCCTGGGGCCATCAGGAGCAGCCCCCGTCCCCTGGGGCCATCAAGAGCTGCCCCCGTCCCCTGGGGCCATCAAGAGCTGCCCCCGTCCCCTGGGGCCATCAGGAGCAGCCCCCGTCCCCCAGGGGACATCATGAACTACCCTGTCCCCCCGGAGCTACCCCCATCTCCCAGGAGCGCCCCCGTCCCGCGGGGGACATCATGAGCTACCCCCGTCTCCCAGGAGCGCCCCCGTCCCGCGGGGGACATGATGAGCTACCCCCGTCCCCCAGGAGCGCCCCTGTCCCCTGGGGCCATCGGGAGCGCCCCGTCCCCCGGGGCCATCGGGAGCGCCCCGTCCCCCGGGGCCATCGGGAGCACCCCCTCCCCCGGGCAATTGGGAGCGCCCTGTTCCCTGGGCAGGCAGGAGATCCTCCGTCTCATTGGGAGCGCCCCGTCTCCCGGGTCATCTTTATTGAGACACAACCAAAAAAAAAAAAAAAATCAAAAACTTGTATAAGATTAGAAAAACAAAAGCTGCTTTCCTTCAAAAACAGCGCCACACTTGTCTATAGGTTGTGTCTGGTACTGCGGCTCACCTATACTCTCTACACACATTTGTGTAAGAAAGCAACTGTGTTTTTCCCCAGGACATACAGGACAATGGGAATAAAAACAAGATAAATGATAAAAGATGTCAGGTATCAATTCTCTTTTTTGATATTTTTGAGAACAATGTATAGGAAGTGTGAGGGGACCTACTGGAGCGGACGATGGAGCTGCACCGGAAGGGAGGCGATGGCTTTTATTATCTGATTTGTACCCAAAGAACAAGACAAAAAGAAGGAGCAACTAAATGAAAGTCAAAGAAAATGGAATAAAGCGAATGTCTACAGTCCGTACAGCGAGGAAAGGACATTAGTATTCTGACCTGTGCCTGCTCCATAATCACTGCAAATACTCCGCCAAGTCACTGTCTCCACGGCCACGGTAAGCAATGGAAGCGGAGACCGTGTGCAGGAGATCAGGCCAGTCATCCAAAATATCACGGAGAAAGAAGCAAAAATGATGAGAAATGTGAATCCAGGACTAAAATGCATCATGGAAATAACAGAAAAATGTACACATTTCTATTTTTTTTTCTCTTTGTTTCCCCCAAAAATAAGACCTAGTAGGATTTTTGTGGCTTTGAGTATGAAAATATAAGCCCTACCCCAAAATAAATCCTAGTTGCGGTTCCATAAGGAAGTGTCCAAGCGGCTAAAAAAAGTTAAAGAATACAGAAGGACTCATCATCAATGAAAGCACACCTCCCCCAGGAGAAAAGCGCACATACCTCCCCCCCAGGAGAAAAGAGCACATACCTCCCCCAGGAGAAAAGAGCACACACCTCCCCCAGGAGAAAAGAGCACACACCTCCCCCAGGAGAAAAGAGCACACACCTCCCCCAGGAGAAAAGAGCACACACATCCCCCAGGAGAAAAGAGCACACACATCCCCCAGGAGAAAAGAGCACACACATCCCCCAGGAGAAAAGAGCACACACATCCCCCAGGAGAAAAGAGCACACACCTCCCCCAGGAGAAAAGAGCACACACATCCCCCAGGAGAAAAGAGCACACACATCCCCCAGGAGAAAAGAGCACATACCTCCCCCAGGAGAAAAGAGCACACACATCCCCCAGGAGAAAAGAGCACACACATCCCCCAGGAGAAAAGAGCACACACATCCCCCAGGAGAAAAGAGCACACACCTCCCCCAGGAGAAAAGAGCACACACATCCCCCAACAGAAAAGAGCACACACACATCCCCCAGGAGAAAAGAGCACACACATCCCCCAGGAGAAAAGAGCACACACATCCCCCAGGAGAAAAGAGCACACACCTCCCCCAGGAGAAAAGAGCACACACCTCCCCCAGGAGAAAAGAGCACACACACATCCCCCAGGAGAAAAGAGCACACACATCCCCCAGGAGAAAAGAGCACACACATCCCCCAGGAGAAAAGAGCACACACATCCCCCAGGAGAAAAGAGCACACACCTCCCCCAGGAGAAAAGAGCACACACACATCCCCCAGGAGAAAAGAGCACAGACACATCCCCCAGGAGAAAAGAGCACACACACATCCCCCAGGAGAAAAGAGCACACACATCCCCCAGGAGAAAAGAGCACACACATCCCCCAGGAGAAAAGAGCACACACATCTCCCAGGAGAAAAGAGCACACACCTCCCCCAGGAGAAAAGAGCACACACATCCCCCAGGAGAAAAGAGCACACACATCTCCCAGGAGAAAAGAGCACACACATCCCCCAGGAGAAAAGAGCACACACATCTCCCAGGAGAAAAGAGCACACACACATCCCCCAGGAGAAAAGAGCACACACCTCCCCCAGGAGAAAAGAGCACACACCTCCCCCAGGAGAAAAGAGCACACACATCCCCCAGGAGAAAAGAGCACACACCCCCCCAGGAGAAAAGAGCACACACATCCCCCAGGAGAAAAGCGCACACACCTCCCCCAACAGAAAAGAGCACACACACATCCCCCAGGAGAAAAGAGCACACACATCCCCCAGGAGAAAAGAGCACACACCTCCCCCAGGAGAAAAGAGCACACACACATCCCCCAGGAGAAAAGAGCACACACACATCCCCCAGGAGAAAAGAGCACACACACATCCCCCAGGAGAAAAGAGCACACACATCCCCCAGGAGAAAAGAGCACACACATCCCCCAGGAGAAAAGAGCACACACATCTCCCAGGAGAAAAGAGCACACACCTCCCCCAGGAGAAAAGAGCACACACATCCCCCAGGAGAAAAGAGCACACACATCTCCCAGGAGAAAAGAGCACACACATCCCCCAGGAGAAAAGAGCACACACACATCCCCCAGGAGAAAAGAGCACACACCTCCCCCAGGAGAAAAGAGCACACACACATCCCCCAGGAGAAAAGAGCACACACACATCCCCCAGGAGAAAAGAGCACACACACATCCCCCAGGAGAAAAGAGCACACACATCCCCCAGGAGAAAAGAGCACACACATCCCCCAGGAGAAAAGAGCACACACATCTCCCAGGAGAAAAGAGCACACACCTCCCCCAGGAGAAAAGAGCACACACATCCCCCAGGAGAAAAGAGCACACACATCTCCCAGGAGAAAAGAGCACACACATCCCCCAGGAGAAAAGAGCACACACCTCCCCCAGGAGAAAAGAGCACACACATCCCCCAGGAGAAAAGAGCACACACATCTCCCAGGAGAAAAGAGCACACACATCCCCCAGGAGAAAAGAGCACACACATCCCCCAGGAGAAAAGAGCACACACCTCCCCCAGGAGAAAAGAGCACACACCTCCCCCAGGAGAAAAGAGCACACACCTCCCCCAGGAGAAAAGAGCACACACCTCCCCCAGGAGAAAAGAGCACACACCTCCCCCAGGAGAAAAGAGCACACACCTCCCCCAGAAGAAAAGAGCACACACATCTCCCAGGAGAAAAGAGCACACACCTCCCCCAGAAGAAAAGAGCACACACATCCCCCAGGAGAAAAGAGCACACACATCCCCCAGGAGAAAAGAGCACACACCTCCCCCAGGAGAAAAAAAAAAAAAAAGCACACATCCTCGTGGAGAAACGCACACATACCCTCCCAGAAAAATAGTGCACACCCCCCCAGGAGAAAGCAAACATGTTCCCCTATCCCCATGCAAAATAAAAGAAAAAACACACACTCGCCAGAACCCAAACAATTACAGTTGGCAAGTGCAGATGGTGGATGGGCTCTCACAAACAGATTGGATGCCAGTATCAGCTCTGCGAGAGTGATACTGCTTGCAGCCACTAGGGGGAGCCAACCACTGTAGAATGCAGGAGACCTGACAGCAACAACAGATTTATATGTGAGAGCCCATTCACTTGCAAACTCTAATTGTCTGGGGTCTGGAAAGTGTGATTCTTTTAGGGGGTGTTTGCTTTTTTGGGGGTGCAGTACATAGAGATTAATAAATATAAGCAGGTAATTTAAACCACCGATCTTTCATTCTCAAAATTCTCAATTCACAGGTAAAATCGGTCTTCACTGAATACAGATTTTCCCATCTGTGATAGGAGATGACAGTTGGTGCTCATAAAGTTGTATGGAGAACTTGCAGCAGAATGCCTGTGTCTTCCTCTAGCTCCTCCCCCTCCATAGAATTCTATGAGAAACAACTGTCAACTGGGAATATCAATCTTCAGTGAAAACAGATTTAAAAAAGATTTTACGGGCAAGGGAAAGATCAGTCCTGGAGGAGAAAGATGCAGATTTCTCTGATCAGATATGAGAGGGGTCACCTCATAATACTCACCTGAGGCGGATCCCTGCACTCCTTAATGTCCCTATACAGGTCCTTCCCCCCCATTGCCGTCACGTGCCTAGGCCCTCGCTTGCCCTGAACTCACCCTGGCTAGTGAAAAGGCCAACAAGAGCACTAGTCTCACCACTGTAATAATAAAACACAAGGGAAGGGAGACAGATAGAGGGAAAATACACACAAAAAGGAAAAAGCACTCCAAGCTCCTCCAATGCATCTAAACACTACATCTGCAATTGTCACGACTCCTCAGCTTCTTCCAGAGACAGGCTCCTTCGAAAGTGATCAGCATAGGAAATGAGCTTATATAACCAACGTAAGACATGTGACTAACAAAGGGGAGTGATCATAAAGAGCTGCACCTGAGATTAGGGCTACAAAGGACAGCAAATAGGAAAGAGTCCTTAATCCCTACAGCACCAAAAGAAAGTAGATTTACTCAAACACAAGCTGCAGATGTGCGCATAATAACGAGCTGTGAACTTCTGGTTCCAGACTCACCAGAGGTCTCCCGAGAGCGGGATACACCCATGATAGAGGCTCTTGAAACCCCAGTTCCCATTCTTAGCACAGTTTGGGTCAAACCCAGAACAGTAAGTTATGATTGACTTATTTGGGAGTAACGCTTTAATGTCTTGGTTATGGTACTCCAGGAAACCTGCACAGGTCTTGTTGAGTTAATGATCAGACGGGCTCAAGTTAAATGTACCCCAATACAATGGAAGCTAAAGAGGAACTTGGGCATTTTTCAGGGAAATATTCTGGAAAAATGCCCGAGTACCCCTTACATTATACTCAGGCACTCGAATCACACCCATCCGAGCATTAACTGCTCCTTATGAGTACAGAGCACCCGAGCATGGTAGTGCCCGCTCATCACTAGTTACGAGTACTGAGCACCTGAGCATGGTAGTGCCTGCTCATCACTAGTTACGAGTACAGAGCACCCGAGCATGGTAGTGCCCGCTCATCACTAGTTACAAGTACAGAGCACCCGAGCATGGTAGTGCCCGCTCATCACTAGTTACGAGTACTGAGCACCTGAGCATGGTAGTGCCTGCTCATCACTAGTTACGAGTACTGAGCACCCGAGCATGGTAGTGCCCGCTCATCACTAGTTACAAGTACTGAGCACCTGAGCATTGTAGTGCCCGCTCATCACTAGTTAGAATCTACTGATGCACCAGGAACCTAGAACAGAACGGCAGCTCGAGCTGTGATCCTTCACGTGGCTCGCAGTCTTCCATGTGGTCTACACCCTGCAGCTTGTGATCCGCATTAACTCCCTCCCTGCTGCAGCAGAGCGGATCAATGATGGACTAAACCCGTGAGGCCACAAAAATAGAAGACGATAAATCAATGGCGAATGTTATTGCTGCAGGTAGACGATATTCTGTACTCCACATCACCAGGACAGGCAGCGATCTCCGGGTGTGTGCGGCGCGCAGCCTCTAACATCACCATAAATGCCTTGTGGTTCAGCTCTTCCCTGTGCAAACTCAGACAGATATCCTGTCTCCTTGGAAGACCTACAATATCTCAATCAATGATTCATGAAGAGACATTTTTATCCCAAGGTTCCTGAGCTCGCTCCTTCTGGCGGCCGTCGTTTTTCTCTACGACCAATTCATTATTCTCTGCTGCCTTTAAGTAAACATCACACAGCGGAGACCAGAGCGGGGCTCCTACCACCGCCGTCCTGATGATAGCGCTCCTACCACCGCCGTCCTGATGATGGCGCTCCTACCACCGCCATCCTGATGATAGCGCTCCTACCACCGCTGTCCTGAGGATGGGGCTCCTACCACTGCCGTCCTGACGATGGGGCTCCTACCACCGCCGTCCTGATGATAGCGCTCCTACCACCGCTGTCCTGAGGATGGCGCTCCTACCACCGCCGTCCTGATGATAGCGCTCCTACCACCGCTGTCCTGAGGATGGGGCTCCTACCACCGCCGTCCTGATGATAGCGCTCCTACCACCGCTGTCCTGAGGATGGCGCTCCTACCACCGCCGTCCTGATGATAGCGCTCCTACCACCGCTGTCCTGAGGATGGCGCTCCTACCACCGCCGTCCTGATGATAGCGCTCCTACCACCGCTGTCCTGAGGATGGCGCTCCTACCACCGCCGCTGCAGAATATGTGTGTGCTGTACAAATGCATAAAGTATAGTTAATAAAAAAGGAGCCCCTATCCACATGCCCACCAGGGAATATAGATTTTTATAAAGGGGCACTGCACGCAGGGATGCCTTGGATAATCCACAGCTGGAGGAACATTCATATTCAAAGAAGGATTTAAAAAGGTTTTGGATTTGAGTTTTGAAACAGATACATAAATTAGGCAGCTAATATGAGGGGTGGTCCGAAGGACAAGGTAATTTTTCATTCTAAACTGTTTTCTAATATACTTGCATTAAAAGTTCCCCATCTACACTAACTAGTATTGTTTTTTTCCCCCTTATATTCTTTTTGATGATGTTTTATTTGAGAATCCCAGGGCATAATGGGATACTGAAACAAAGCGTCATCAGGGGCAGAGGGATTGGTCACTGCTGAAGCCTCTGCGCCTCCCTCAAATACAGTCATCAGGGGGCAGAGGCTGTGATCACTGCCGCAGCCTCTGCTTCTCCCTGAAACAAAGCGTCAGAGGGAAGAGGGTGTGGTCACTGCCGCAGCCTCTGCTTCTCCCTGAAACAAAGTGTCATCAGTGGGCAGAGAGTGTGGTCACTGCTGAAGCCTCTGCCCCACCTTCAAACAGAGGCATCAGGGAGCAGAGGGTGTGGTCACTGCCGTAGCCTCTGCTCCTCACTGAAACAAAGAGTCATCAGTGGGCAGAGTGTGGTCCATGCTGAAGCCTCTGTCCCTCCCTCAAACAGAGCCATCAGTGGGCAGAGGGATTGGTCCATGCTGAAGCCTCTGCCTCTCCCTCAAGTGGGCAAAGGGTGAGATCACTGCCGCAGCCTCCGCTCCTCCCTGAAACAAAGCATCATCAGGGGGCAGAGGGTGTGGTCACTGCCACAGCCTTGGCTACTCCCTGACACAAAGCGTCATCAGGGGGCAGAGATTGTGGTCACTAAGCCTCTGCTCTTTCTTGAAACAAAGCATCATCAAGGGGCAGAGAGTGTGGTCACTGCCACAGCCTCTGCTCTTCCTTGAAACAAAGCGATATTAAGGGGCAAAGGTTGTGATCACTGCCGCAGCCTCTTCCCCAAAACAAAGCGTCATCAGTGATGCTCATTTAAAATCTGGCCTGGTTCCTACCCTGTACACTGTGCGATGTGCACAACGACAATGCATTCTGTTGTCGGCTCACATTTTATTTTTCATTTCATTTCATTTCGTTTACTTTTTTCAAATACATTTATTTTCACACACTGTCAAGTCCCTTACCATTTTTATTATTCAGGTTGTTTTCTTTGCATTATCATTACTGCTAGAATGTATCTAATTTTTTGGAGATGCTTGATTCTTAGTATAACCTCTTGACTCTATGCATGTGCCATAAGTTTGTATACTCAACATTTGATTAGGATGACGTTGTTCAATGCTCCCTTCACTTACACATGAATGACAGCGTTCCATTTATTTTCAACTTAATCCCTTGCACCTGCTGCTCGCGGTCATGAACATGCATCGCCTGTGGCTCTCACTGGCTTCATGTTTTGCACAACTCGGACCACATGCGTTCCAACGTTCCGGAACCGGAAGTCACTGTTCCAGCAATTAGAATCCTACAAGTGCGCAATACACAGCATTTTAAACAATTAATATGTTGTATCCCCCATTGATTGACACACAAACTACTTCAGCATCGCAACCCACGCCCCCAGAAGAAGCAAGCGAAACGGCGTTGGGGTGGAGAGACATATACCACAAGATCCCTTACATCCATACATACCGATGTTAAGTACAACTATTGGTTGAACTAAAGAAATAACTATTGATTTTGCACTTTGCCATAGCCTATTGTGATTGTGGGTTTATCCATTCCAGCTTCTATAGAACCTGTATTTTGTATTTTATGTATTTACTCACATGAGGTATTCTCTTTTCATTCATATTTTATTCTTAATACATTCTTTAATTATTTAAATCAAATTTTGAATTTTTAATGATTTGCTTGGGCATATTTCTCTTCCTAGCCTATGGCCAGGCTTTCAGGTAGTGTTCACAAATTGCGTTTCTGAAGTGGTATGCACTATTAAAAATTTTGACAGAAGTGTTAACTGCTGTTGTATTGTTTTCCTCACTTCCTCCCTGATGACGTTTTATTTCTGAATCAGAGTGCATACTCAAACTAAGCGTCACCAGGGAACAGAGTCTGCGGTCACCGTTGACATGACTGCGGTCACTCATGACGCTTTGTTTCAGGGGCTGGGCTGGGCCCTGTGTTGTGAACTGTGCAATGTGCACAATGACAGTGCATGCTCTATTGTCGACTCAGATCAGCAATAACGGATCGGTAACATTGTGGTGTCAGAATAGCCGTCATGCAGAGGCCAGTGGCATTAGTTAGAGGCGGCGCTAGTTTCTGCATGCCTGATATTTTGATACCACTCTGTTGCTGGCCCGTTACTGCTGATCTGAGCAGACTTCACAGAGCACACATAGCATAGTGCACAGCACTCAGGAGCTAGCCCAGCACCTGAAACAAGCCTCACTGATGGCACTTCCTTTCAGGAAGGACGCAGAAGCTGCGGTAGTGACTGAACCCTATGCCCCTATTGACGCTTTGATTCAGGGAGGGAGCAGAGGCTGTGGCAGTGACCGCACATTCTGCCCCTGATGACTCTTCCTTTCAGGGAGGGGGCAGAGGCTGTGGCAGTGACCACACCCTCTGATGACGCTTCATTTCAGGGAGGGACTAGAGGTTGTGGCAGTAATCGCACCTTCTGGCACTAATGATGCTTCCTTTAAGGGGGGGGCAGAGGCTGAAGTAATAACCACCCTCTCTACCCTGTGATAATGCTTAATTTCAGGGAAGGTGCACCCTCTGCCCCTGATGACGCTTCATTTCGGGGAGGGACTGGAGGTTGTGGCAGTAATCGCACCTTCTGGCATTAATGACGCTTCCTTTAAGGGGGGGGGGGGCAGAGTCTGCAGCAATTACCACTCTCTCTACCCTGTGATAATGCTTAATTTCAGGGAGGGTGAACCCTCTGCCCCTGATGACGCTTCATTTCGGGGAGGGACTGGAGGTTGTGGCAGTAATCGCACCTTCTGGCATTAATGACGCTTCCTTTAAGGGGGGGGGCAGAGTCTGCAGCAATTACCACTCTCTCTACCCTGTGATAATGCTTAATTTCAGGGAGGGTGAACCCTCTGCCCCTGATGACGCTTCATTTGAGTATCGCAGCATGCACTGAGATTCTGAAATGAAACGTCGTCAACAAGGAAGTGAGAAATAAACAATACAACAGTTAATGTAGTTCAGGGGCTGTAGGGAATTTTTAATGTAAGTATATTAGTAGATAATTTATATTATTGCACTAATTAGAGATTTAGAATGAAAATTACTTTGCCTATGGACAACCCCTTTAAGGCCCCTCTCACTTGTGATTTGTTCATGTGTTTCTCAGATAGGCCACAGAAAAACTATACACGTTCTAAGTGTCTACTTTATTTTTATTTTGCAAAGGTGAATCACGGATCTAAAATTACCCATGCAAGTCTATGGATAAGTGAAAAGCTCGGATGCAACTGGAATGTCATCCATGTGCTTTCTAAGTGATACAGCGCCATTAGTTCCACAGCGCTTTACAGCTACTGTCCCCATCGGGACTCGCAATATAAGTTCCCTATCAGTCTTTGGAGTGTGAGAGGAATCCGAAGATCCCGGAGGAAACCCCCCAAAACACAGGGAGAACATACAAACTCCTTGCAGATGTCGTCCTTGGTGGGATTGGAACCCAGGACCCTAGCGCTGCAACTGACTGACCCTCAGACACTCTAGAGTCTAGACAAACACTGATAAGGATTCTCTTTCATCAGTGTCTTGCATCAGATTCTCAAGTTTTGCAATTATGCCCAAGAAAAAAAATACATCTGAGCCCGGCCTAAGGGTACCTTCACACTTTAGCGACACAGCAGCGATCCCACCAGCGATCTGACCTGGTCAGGATCGCTGCAGCATCGCTACACGGTCGCTGGTGAGCTGTCAAACAGGCAGATCTCACCAGCGACCAGTGACCAGCCCCCAGCCAGCAGCGACGTGCAAGCGACGCTGCGCTTGCACGGAGCCGGCGTCTGGAAGCTGCGGACACTGGTAACTAAGGTAAACATCGGGTATGGTTACCTGATGTTTACCTTAGTTACCAGCGCACACCGCCTAGCTTAGCGTGTGCAGGGAGCAGGAGCCGGCACTGGCAGCGTGACAGCTGCGGAGGCTGGTAACGAAGGTAAATATCGGGGAACCACCTTGGTTACCCGATGTTTACCTTGGTTACAGCTTACCGCAGGCTGTCAGACGCCGGCTCCTGCTCCCTGCACATTCAGGATTGTTGCTCTCTCGCTGTCACACACAGCGATGTGTGCTTATCAGCGGGAGAGCAACAATAAAAAAACGAACCAGCGCAGTGTGTAACGAGCAGCGATCTCACAGCAGGGGCCAGATCGCTGCTCAGTGTCACACACAGCGAGATCGCCAATGAGGTCACAAAAAACGTGACTCAGCATCGATCTCAGTAGCAATCTCGCTGTGTGTGAAGTACCCCTTAGGCAAATCTCCAAACAATCCAGTGTGCTCAGACATAGGGTGGCACTGTGGCTCAGTGGTTAGCACTGCAGTCTTGTGGTGGCTCAGTGGTTAGCACTGTAGTCTTGCAGCGCTGGGGTCCTGGGTTCTAGTCCCACTAAGGACACCATCTGCAAGGAGTTTGTATGTTCTCCCCGTGTTTGCGTGGGTTTCCTCCGGTTTCCTCCCACACTCCAAAGACATACAGATAGGGACTCTAGATTGTGAGCCCCAATGGGGACAGTGTTCCTGATGTATGTAAAGCGCTATGGAATGAATAGCGCTATATAAATGAATAAATATTATATTATTATATTATATAGTTATATAGTCAACTTTATAGTTGCAGAATATGGATCAGTTTTCAGTGACCAAAAAGTACACTTGCCCCGGAGGGCAAAATAAAAAAAATTTTAAAAAAAAGACATACGAGAGGAGAAGCATGAGAAACCTAGATGAGGGGATCTTTAGGGTTTTGTTTTTCAACCAAGAAAAAGTGATGACACTCTGATCAAAATGGCTGATGAAACTAGGACGGATCCTTGCGTATCACTGACGTCTGAATGAGCCCTTAGTGCAGCCTTTGGTCGGATATTTCAGAATCTGTCACTCCCGGAACAATTATGAAACATTTATGACTGATGAATGAGGAAGTGTCGAATACACAGAAAAATATAAACCTAACACTTTTTGCTCCCATTTTTCATGAGCTGAACTCAAAGACCTAAGATTTTTTTTCTATGGACACAAAAGACCTTTTTTTTTTCTCTCTAAAATATTGTTCACAAATTTCTCTAAATCTGTGTTAGGCTACTTTCACACATCAGTTTTTTTCCATCAGGCACAATCCGGAAAAAAACAGGTAAAACGGATCCGGTACCGTATCCGTTTTATCCCCATAGATTTGCATTGTTACCGGATTGTGCCCGATGGCTTTGCGTTGCATCAGTTTTTTTCCGGATGTGGCTAAAATTAATTAAAGTGGTGGCCGAAGGCAACGTATCTTGTAACTTTTTTTGTCCGGCAAAAAAAACGCATCGCTCTGGATCCGGCGTGTTTTACAATGGAAGCCTATGGTTGCCGGATCCGGCGTAATGCGTCAAAAAAACGGATGCGGCTGCCGGATCTGTTTTTGTAAACTGAGCATGCTCCAATGTTTTGAAAAAACGGATCCAGCAAAAAAAAAAAAACACGGACAAAACGGATGCAAAACGGATCCGTTTTTTTACGCATCCGGCATAACAGATCCATTAAAAAATGGATCCGGTTTTTACATTTTTTGCCGGATCCGTTGGATCAGGAAAAAAAAAGGATTGTGAATGAATGCAGAAAACTGATGTGTGAAAGTAGCCTTGCTTCCCCTTTGTGACGAATCCGTCCACCTCACAGGTGTGCCACATGAAGAGGCTGATTGAACAGCTTGATTACTGCACAGGTGTGCCTAAGGCTGGTCAGTATAATTATTGCACAGGTGTGCCTAAGGCTGGTCAGTATAATTATTGCACAGGAGTGCCTTACTTTGGCCAGCATGATTATTGCACAGATGTACCTTAGGCACACCTGTGCTATAATTATGCTGACCAGCCTAAGGCACACCTGTGCAATAATCATGCTGGCCAGCTTAAAGCACACCTGTGCAATAATCATGCTGGCCAGCTTAAAGCACACCTGAGCAATAATCATGCTGGCTAGCTTAAAGAACACCTGTGCAATAATCATGCTGGCCAGCCTAAGGCACACCTGTGTAATAATCATGCTGTCTAATCAGCCTCTTGATATGCCACACCGTGGCAATATATATTATGTATGTATATGATGTGTACAGATAGATTTATGCATGTGCTGTTTGCCATAAAAAAAAAAAAAATGAGTTCAACTCATGAAAAATGGGAGCAAAAACGAGTGTTGGGTTTAGATTTTTGTTTAGGATGTGAATTCCAAGATGTATGGGGTCTACAAGCCACGTCCTATGACCTAGGAGCCCACTCCTGCTGGGTGCATTACCCACTATTCACAGCATGACCATACATGACGGTAAGCCTAAGTTCACACTTGCATATGAAACAAACATCCTTTTTTTTACCCTGAATCTGGTGAGGTTTTCCTTTTGTCCTGTGCCTATTCATTTCCAAGATTTTGACCCTTTTTCCCTTGAATGCAAACCTACTCTTTCTTCCAAGTGGGTGTGGTCCAGAATGCATCCCTGTGGGTGTCTACTTGAAGACCACACCCATTTGGCTAAATCAACTAGTTTTATTTAAAAGGGATTAAGAGGCCATATATCAAACAGATGTGCATGGAAAAAAGGAAAAACAAAGCCAGATTCAGGAGAACAGCAGCACTTACACCAGGATAAAAAAAAAAAAAAAAAAAAAAAACACATAGTTAAAGGAGACTAAAAGGTCTTCCAAGTGTGTGTTAACAAGACAACCCCTTTAAGGCTGGTTTCACACATCAGTTTTTTGCCATCAGGCGCAATCCGGAAAAAAACATGAAAAGGCAACCGGTGTCTGTTGCCACTGGATGCGTTTTTTCCCCCATTGCCTTGCGTTCCATCCGGCTTTCACCAGATCCAGCAAAATTTGCTTATTTGGCAACTGGATGGAACGTTAATAGATCGCGCCGGATCAGCGTTTTTTTATAATGGAAGCCTATGGGCGCTGGATCCGGCGTCATCCGTCATATGCCAAAATCCGGCGCCGGTTTCCGTTTTTTTAAACTGAGCATGCTCAGTATCAAAACGGATCTGTCAAAAAATGGAAGAAACGGATGGAAAAAACTGATGCGACTGATCCGTTTTTTCGCCGGATCGTGCCTGATGGCAAAAAACTGATGTGTGAAACCGGCCTAATAGAGCACTGTTGCCTTGCAAATGCCAGTAAGGACCAATGTGATCAGATCCATGTAAATGACAATAACCCACCCAATATTTGGGGTTAAACGCCGCGGACTATGTTGGCGCTATATAATCAAACAAATAAAAAATAAAAAGATCTGGCCAGTTCTACAATCTGTACCTTAGATTTAGCGACATGAAAGATCCTCATCTACGTGCACTTTACAATAATCAAAACTTGTGGTGAAACTCAAGGAAACCGCAAAAAAAGGAAGTGATGGAGAAATGATATCATTTCTCGCTTTAGTGGCTTTTTAAGGCTGAAGAAGGCAATAAAGTGTTTCCTTGTAAAGGTTTCATAATATACTCACCAAAGAGTTACACTGTAACCGTCATTTCTGGAGAACTTGCAGCAGAATGTCTGGGTTCCACTAGCTCCTCCCCCTCCATAGAACTTTATAGGCACTAATTGTCATCTCTCTCAGTAATGGGAAGATCTGACTGTGTTGATTATAGATTTTTACCTATTAGCCGGGTTGGTGCGTCATCATTTGTTATTCATGCCGCAATGTGCCAGTCTGGCTAATCAACAGCCGTGCCGGATCCCAGAAGGTGACAGATTCGCCAGCCTTCCATCCACCGGCCAGAGACTAATGACCTGGGCTGAGGGACTGAAGTTTGGCCCAACTCTACTTGTCTTATATTGACAGTCACAGAAGGCATCTGATGACAAACATTATGTAGGCTGGTTCTTTCTACTGACTTGTCCTACGAGGTCCCAGGCTATGCTCAGCAGCAGCAGGAGAGAGGGACGCTGAGGAGCTGACAATCTAGGTAAGTGGAGATTCAGATGCAGCAGGAGGGAGAGACATTGTGGCCAGGTGGACAGAGATTCAGTAAAGCAATTTACACAGATTCAGCAGCAGGGAGGAGGAACAATGAGGAGCTGTCTATCAGATGGTGTGGGTAGAGATTCAGAAGAAGCAGGAGGGAGGGACAATGATTTTAGGTGGACAGAGATTCTGCAGCAGAAGGAGGGAGGGACACTGAGGAGCTGATGCATCCAGGTGGGTGGAAATACATATGCAGCGGGAGGGACAATGAGGTTAGGTGCACAGAGATTAAGCAGCAGGGAGGAGGAACAATGAGGAGCCACCTACCTGACGATGTGAGTAGATTCAGAAGCAGCAAGAGGGAGGGACACTGAGGCTATGTGGACAGAGATTCAGCAGCAGGAGGGACACTGAGGCTATGTGGACAGATTCAGCAGCAGCAGGAGGGACACTGAGGCTATGTGGACAGATTCAGCAGCAGCAGGAGGGACACTGAGGCTATGTGGACAGATTCAGCAGCAGCAGGAGGGACACTGAGGCTATGTGGACAGATTCAGCAGCAGCAGGAGGGACACTGAGGCTATGTGGACAGATTCAGCAGCAGCAGGAGGGACACTTAGGCTATGTGGACAGAGATTCAGCAGCAGCAGCAGGAGGGAGGGACACTGCAGCTATGTGGACAGAGGTTAAGGAGCAGCAAGGAGGGACACAGACTATGTGGACAGATTCCGCAGCAGCAAGAGGGAGGGACACTGAGGCTAGGTGGACAGAGATTCAGCAGCAGCAAGAGGGAGAGACTGCGGCTATGTGGACAGATTCAGCAACAGCAAGAGGGAGGGACACTGCAGCTATGTGGACATATTCAGCAGCAGGAGGGAGGGACACTGCAGCTATGTGGACAGATTCAGCAACAGCAAGAGGGAGGGACACTGCGGCTATGTGGACAGATTCAGCAGCAGCAGGAGGGAGGGACACTGAGGCTATGTGGACAGAGATTCAGCAGCAGCAAGAGGGAGGGACACTGAGGCTATGTGGACAGAGATTCAGCAGCAGCAGGAGGGAGGTACACTGAGGCTATGTGGACAGAGATTCAGCAGCAGCAAGAGGGAGGGACACTGAGGCTATGTGGACAGAGATTCAGCAGCAGTAAGAGGGAGGGACACTGAGGCTATGTGGACAGAGATTCAGCAGCAGCAAGAGGGAGGGACACTGAGGCTATGTGGACAGAGATTCAGCTCCAAGAGGGAGGGACACAGGCTATGTGGACAGATTCAGCAGCAAGAGGGAGGGACACTGCAGCTATGTGGACAGATTCAGCAGCAGCAGGAGGGAGGGACACTGAGGCTATGTGGACAGAGATTCAGCAGCAGCAGGAGGGAGGGACACTGAGGCTATGTGGACAGAGATTCAGCAGCAGCAGGAGGGAGGGACACTGAGGCTATGTGGACAGAGATTCAGCAGCAGCAGGAGGGAGGGACACTGAGGCTAAGTGGACAGAGATTCAGCAGCAGTAAGAGGGAGGGACACTGAGGCTATGTGGACAGAGATTCAGCAGCAGTAAGAGGGAGGGACACAGAGGCTATGTGGACAGAGATTCAGCTCCAAGAGGGAGGGACACAGAGGCTATGTGGACAGATTCAGCAGCAGCAGGAGGGAGGGACACTGAGGCTATGTGGACAGATTCAGCAGCAGCAAGAGGGAGGGACACTGAGGCTATGTGGACAGAGATTCAGCAGCAGCAGGAGGGAGGGACACTGAGGCTATGTGGACAGAGATTCAGCAGCAGCAGGAGGGAGGGACACTGAGGCTATGTGGACAGATTCAGCAGCAGCAGCAGGAGGGACACTGAGGCTATGTGGACAGATTCAGCAGCAAGAGGGAGGGACACTGAGGCTAAATGGCTGTAGATTCAGTCAGGCAATGTGCACAGAGATTCAGCAGCATGGAGGAGGAACAATCAGGAGCCATCAGACCGTGTGAGTGAAGATTCAGAACCAGCAGGAGAAAGGGACACAACTAAATGGGCAGACACGAACAGAGCAGCAGTGAAAACTGCCAATCAGTGGTGTGGTCGGGGTTATACAGAGCTCAGTATTCAGAGAACTGCTAGATCTGCAGCAGAGAAAATTGTTTTTAATCAAGACTGCATCACCTAGTAAAGTAAGTGATACATTGCTGGATTCAGGATCTCTGCATCTACATTATGCTGCTCTCAGATGCGGCTGCAAAAACCCGGTGAAAGATTCCCTTTAATTAACGTGTCTTACATTCTTCATTGTTTATAAGGTGTAACCCCCTTTAGGGCGTGGGACACAGAGCAGCAGGAATTTCGGAGGGTTTTCTCCAGTATGGCGCGTCTGTATTCCGTGTAATGCTGCACATTTACTGACAATAACATCTCTGTAAACCAAGCAGGGCAGGGCACGGCATTGTGCTAACGCTTCCAGACGTCTGACAGGCACAGGGCTGCATTCATATTCTTGCATTACCACAGAGCTGTCGCTCCTGGTTTAACCATTTTCATCCTGTCGCAGGTGTGAAATCATTTACATGAACACTTTTCTATTTCGGTTCGATGTGACAGATTCTGACACCTATCGGAATGGAGCGGTGATAGTTTTATGGAGGAGTGACAGAAACCGAGCACAAAACAGCTCTGAAAGCTTCGCCATATGCCGAGGAGACAGGGACAAGGCATTGGGAGAAGTTGTGGGGTTTTTCATCTGTGGCCCTGAATAGAGAGGAAGGCTGGACAATACCATGGAGACAAAAGCATTGCCATCTTCACCTCGTGTCAGTGAGGAATTGAAGGACAATGAATACAAATTCCCTTGACACCATCCTTTCTTTCCCTCCTGACCCACAAATGACCAGGCTGAAGACCCAAAAACCACTGGAAAGAACTAATAAACCTGGACATGATAGGATGCTACCACAGGCGAGAGGGAGGGAGAAGACCACAGGAGAGGGAGGGAGAAGACCACAGGAGAGGGAGGGAGAAGACCACAGGAGAGGGAGGGAGAAGACCACAGGCGAGGGAGGGAGAAGACCACAGGCGAGGGAGGGAGAAGACCACAGGCGAGGGAGGGAGAAGACCACAGGAGAGGGAGGGAGAAGACCACAGGAGAGGGAGGGAGAAGACCACAGGCGAGGGAGGGAGAAGACCACAGGCGAGGGAGGGAGAAGACCACAGGCGAGGGAGGGAGAAGACCACAGGAGAGGGAGAGAGAAGACCACAGGCGAGGGAGGGAGAAGACCACAGGAGAGGGAGGGAGAAGACCACAGGAGAGGGAGGGAGAAGACCACAGGAGAGGGAGGGAGAAGACCACAGGAGAGGGAGGGAGAAGACCACAGGAGAGGGAGGGAGAAGACCACAGGAGAGGGAGGGAGAAGACCACAGGAGAGGGAGGGAGAAGACCACAAGAGAGGGAGAAGACCACAGGAGAGGGAGGGAGAAGACCACAGGAGAGGGAGGGAGAAGACCACAGGCGAGGGAGGGAGAAGACCACAGGCGAGGGAGGGAGAAGACCACAGGAGAGGGAGGGAGAAGACCACAGGAGAGGGAGGGAGAAGACCACAGGCGAGGGAGGGAGAAGACCACAGGAGAGGGAGGGAGAAGACCACAGGAGAGGGAGGGAGAAGACCACAGGAGAGGGAGGGAGAAGACCACAGGCGAGGGAGGGAGAAGACCACAGGCGAGGGAGGGAGAAGACCACAGGCGAGGGAGGGAGAAGACCACAGGAGAGGGAGGGAGAAGACCACAGGCGAGGGAGGGAGAAGACCACAGGAGAGGGAGGGAGAAGACCACAGGCGAGGGAGGGAGAAGACCACAGGAGAGGGAGGGAGAAGACCACAGGCGAGGGAGGGAGAAGACCACAGGAGAGGGAGGGAGAAGACCACAGGAGAGGGAGGGAGAAGACCACAGGAGAGGGAGGGAGAAGACCACAGGCGAGGGAGGGAGAAGACCACAGGCGAGGGAGGGAGAAGACCACAGGAGAGGGAGGGAGAAGACCACAGGAGAGGGAGGGAGAAGACCACAGGAGAGGGAGGGAGAAGACCACAGGAGAGGGAGGGAGAAGACCACAGAAGAGGGAGGGAGAAGACCACAGGAGAGGGAGGGAGAAGACCACAGGAGAGGGAGGGAGAAGACCACAGGGGGCACAAACCAGAGGAGAGAGAAAAGACCACAGGGGGCACAGACAACAGGGGAGGGGAGCGAGAAAAGACCACAGGGGGCCACAAACCACGGGGGGGGCGAGAGAAAAATAGAAGACCACAGGGGGCCACAAACCACGGGGAGGGGGGGGGGAAAGAAAAAGAGAAGACCACAGGGGGCCACAAACCACGGGGGGGGGGGAGAGAAAAAGAGAAGACCACAGGGGGCCACAAACCACGGGGGGGGAGAGAGGGAAAAAGAGAAGACCACAGGGGCACAGACGACAGGGGAGCGAGCGAGAGAAGACCACAGGGGGCACAGACGACAGGGGAGAGAGCGAGAGAAGACCACAGGGGGCACAGACGACAGGGGAGAGAGCGAGAGAAGACCACAGGGGGCACAGACGACAGGGGAGAGAGCGAGAGAAGACCACAGGGGGCACAGACGACAGGGGAGCGAGCGAGAGAAGACCACAGGGGGCACAGACGACAGGGGAGCGAGCGAGAGAAGACCACAGGGGGCACAGACGACAGGGGAGAGAGCGAGAGAAGACCACAGGGGGCACAGACGACAGGGGAGCGAGCGAGAGAAGACCACAGGGGGCACAGACGACAGGGGAGCGAGCGAGAGAAGACCACAGGGGGCACAGACGACAGGGGAGCGAGAGAAGACCACAGGGAGGCACAGACGACAGGGGAGCGAGAGAAGACCACAGGGGGCACAGACGACAGGGGAGCGAGAGAAGACCACAGGGGGCACAGACGACAGGGAGGGGGGGGAGAGAGCGAGAGAGAAAGAGAGAAGACCACAGTGGGAGAGAGAGAAGACAGACCACAGTGGGAGAGAGAGAAGACCACAGGCCGCGCACAAAAGGCACAGGCCGCGCACAAAAGGCACAGGCCGCGCACAAAAGCCACAGTTCTATACATGAAAAGTGCTCCAAAATACTTTGGCCTCAATTAATAGTAAAGGCCGCTTTACATGCTGCGACATCACTAGCATCGGCTAGCGATGTCGCGTGCGATAGTACCCGCCCCCGTCGGTGGCACGATATGTGGTGATCGCTGCCGAAGCGAACATTATCACTACGGCAGCGTCACACGCACATACCTGCTCTGCGACGTCGCTGTGATCGGAGAACCGCCTCCTTTCCAAGGGAGCGGATCGTTCAGCGTCATAGCGACGTCACAGCAGCGTCACTGAACCGCCGCCTAATAGAAAAGAAGGGGCGGAGATGAGCGGCCGTAAAATGCCGCCCACCTCCTTCCTTCCTCCTTTTCCGGTCGACGGAGGTAAGGAGATGTTTGTCGTTCCAGTGGCGTCACACACAGCGATGTGTGCTGCTGCAGGAACGACAAACAACATCGTACCTGCAGCAGCAGCGATAATCGAGAATAGGGGGGCATGTCACCGATGAGCGATTTTGAACGTTTTTGCGACGATTCAAAAATTGCTGATGTGCGTCACAAATTCCGTGACTCCAACGACATCGCTTTAGCGATCTCGTAGCGTGTAAAGCCACCTGTTTACACCAGAAAACGGTTGCAAAACACTATGAAAGAGCAAAAAAAAAATTTGGTTAACGCAAAGTGGAGCAAGACATGTTGTGACTTTTGACGTTTTCAAGCTATTTTCAGGTAACTTTGCCAAAAATGGACGGATCATGGCTTCGACCACATGTCCAATTCCCCAACATTTGTGGCATTTGGTACTCCAGCCTCTGATTGGTGCAGTCTTAAATTTGGCACCATGTATTCCAGCACATACCTCATGAAGACTGGTGACCAAAACGCGGGTCTTCATGAATTGGAGACTTTAATTTCTCATCACTTATTTGCTGTCTTTGGATGGAAACTCCGTTTTCACTGAACGGAAGCAAACCCCGACATAGCCAGTCAGCAGGTTTTTGATATGTAATCGGAGAGCAGCATAATGAAAGGGTAAAGAGCCCGACTACAGGGATGTGTAACTTGCTATCATGCGAAGGTTTGCATTGGCATTACACTGATACTCCACCCGATGGTTTCTCTAGTGTCTGAGATCAACACAGGCAGACTCTGGCGTCGACCTGCTGTGTGCAGATTCATAGGCAGGCTAGCAAGAGTTAATCTCTGCTGGTCTTGCTATTTCGATCACATGTCGTGGGGAAGCCTATCACATCTGCTCCCCTTCCCTTCTATTTATGCTGGTTGAAACCTTCTACCCATGCCAGCTATAGTTTATTCTATGCTGGTCTGTGAGATGTGGTGTCCCAGACATGGTGGTGAAAGTTGTACTCTTTGCTTGGTGCAGTTGTGGCGTTTACCCCTGTTTTGTAGCTTCCTTCCTGCTCTTGTTTTTTCCTATTGAACCTCTTATTGTCTTTACCTTTGTATGTGCATGCTGTGTGACAGTTTTGTTTTTCTCTGGTCTGTCTTTATCTGGGTTTCATCACAGTCCTGTCCAATCCATCTGAGGGGAGGGGGGAATCAGATTAGTACTGTTCAGGAGCTGGGCCAGTGAGGTGACTCAGGCCTCTCCACCATCAGGACTATCGCTGAGGTTAGGGATAGCATAGGGACTCAGACTTCTCTACCATCAAGACTATGTCTGAGGATAGGGATAGCATAGGGACTCAGGCCTCTGCACCATCAGAAGTATCCCTGTTGTTAGGAATAGCATAGGGACTCAGGCCTCTCCACCATAAGGTGTATCCCTGTGGTTAGGGATAGCATATGGACTCAGGCCTCTCCACTATCAGGAGTATCGGATGCTAGGGATAGCAAAGGGACTCAGACCTCTCCATCATAAGGTGTATCCCTGTGGTTAGAGATAGCATAGGAAGTCAGGCCTCTCCACTATCAGGAATATCCCTGAGGCTAGGGATAGCATAGGGACTCCAACCTCTCTCTCTACCATCACGACTATGCCTGAGGATAGGGATAGCATAGGGACACAAGCCTCTCCACCATAAGGAGTATCCATGTGGTTAAAGATAGCATAGGGACTCAGGCCTCTCCACCATCAGGAGTATCCCTGTGGTTAGGATTAGCATAGGGACTCAGGCCTCTCCACCATCAGAAATATCCCTGTGGTTAGGGATAACATAGGGACTCAGGCCTCTCCACCATCAGGAATATTCCTGTGGTTAGGGATAGCATAGGGACTCCGGCCTCTCCACCATCAGGAGTAACCCTCAGGTTAGGGATGGCATAGGGTCCCCTAGCTTGAGGGACATCTTAGGAGCCTTGATTTTTCGCAATCCAATAGTCATCATGACACTTGCTTAGCACTTTGCTGTAGTTTACTTGCCAAGTTTGTAGTCTGCCAAGTGCTGCAGAATATGTTGGCACTATATAAGTAAAAAATAAATATAAATTAATTAATTTCAATACAATCAGTGTTTTATCATCAGGACTGTAAGACTAGAAGTCACATGTTAGGCAGTCCAACTAATCTGCCAAATCCCGCCTCCAGCAGTGTACACAGAAAGTTGCCAATAAGTGGTTACACACAGCTCAGAATTCCGAGCTCTTCTACATTTACAACAGATAAAACAGGGATTTTATCAGAACCACAAAATTCAGTCCAGTAAAATGATACATCGCTGGAATCGGGTTTACCGCCCCTACATCATGTTGCTCTCAGATTACACACCAAAGACCCACTGACAGATTTCCTTTAAACCGTCTGTACCCCAGACTGATACACTGTAGCAAAACAGGCCAGCTGTCACATTTAGCTTTTTTCTTTTGGCACAATGTGACCTATAAATAAATTAGCATCAGATCCCGCTCTAGTTTCGGCTTATCTGGAGCCCGTTAGATAACGGCTCACGCAGGGTTACAGCATTGGGCGATTTCTGAAGGATTCACCATTTATTAAAAGATAAATCCCGCACACGGTAACGAGCGTTAATGAATGACGGATACAACCCGGGAGCCGGGGCGGTGCGGCACGGAGAGCTCCAAATGCCCAAACAAAGAGGCTTGGCAGAAGAAAAGTCGCAGCGTGACATGTGAAGCAATCACGGCCAGACCTTTGATTCCATTAGTGAAGCGAGGCGTGCGTTCCTGGCACCTCCATGAATGATTCACACCGCGCGCCCGGGCAGGACGGAGGAACGCTCTGCTTTTATTCAGCCCAATCACATACCAAACTCTGAAAGAGCGCGTCACGGGAAGAGATAAAACCCGACTGGTTTTCTACGCCACGTGAACGGCAGACCAACTGGGTCAATAACACAGCCAGCCGTGGCACGCTGCCACGTGGTAATCCACACTAAACACTAACAAAGCTGCAGATCAGACGCCCACACACGACTGGCGACAGTTATAATATAGCAGCGGAGACGGCATGGAGGCACCTGCTGCAGAACATCTTTAGCCAAAAAAAAAAAAAGCTGCATTCTGTTCCTCTGTTGTTCCTCCTGGAAACAGTCTTCTATCCTCAGTTCTATCTTACAACCTGTCGCCTCTTCTGGCAAATACTCCTATTTACCATGAAATCTCAATTCTCCATCTTATTCCCCCCCCCCCTCCTAAAAAAATCAAAAAAAAAAAATCTGTGTTCTGTTCCTCTGTTCCTCTGGAAAGGTAGCCTTCAGGCCATGCTCATTTCTACCTTACAACCTTTAACCTTTTCTCTCTTCTGGTAAATACTCAATTCTCTATACTAATCTCCCCCCCCCCCCCCCCCCCCAAAAAAAAAAAAAGAAAAAGAAATACACTACAGTTCGGGTCACTTAGATATTTCCTTATTTTTTTTTTTTTTTATAAGAAAAGCACATTTTTTTTTCAATGAAGCGAACATTAAATTAAACAGAAATCCCCTCCATACACTGTTAATGTGGTAAATGACTATTCTAGCTGGAAACGTCTGTTTTTTAATGCAATATCTACATAGGTGTATAGAGACCAATTTCCAACAACCACCACTCCAGTGTTGTAATGGTACATTGTGTTTGCTAACTGTGTTAGAAGGCTAATGGATGTTTAGAAATCTCTTGAAAAACCTTGTGCACCTATGTTAGCACAGCTGAAAACAGTTTTGCTGATTAGAGAAGCTATAAAACTGACCTTCCTTTGAGCTAGTTGAGAATCTGGAGCATTACATTTGTTTTTTCTACTAAACTCTCAAAATGGCCAGAAAAAGTGAATTTTCATGTGAAACTCGACACTCTATTCGTGTTCTTAGAAATGAAGGATATTCCATGCGAGAAATGGCCAAGAAACTGAAGATTTCCTACAACGGTGTGTACTACTCCCTTCAGAGGAGAGCACAAACAGGCTCTAACCAGAGTAGAAAGAGAAGTGGGAGGCCGCGCTGCACAACTGAGCAACAAGACACGTACAATACAGGCTCTAGTGTGAGAAATCGACGCCTCACAGGTCCTCAACTGGCAGCTCCATTAAATAGGACCCGCAAAACATCAGTGTCACCATCTACAGTGAAGGGGCGACTCCGGGATGCCGGCCTTCAGGGCAGAGTGGCAAAGAAAAAGCCATATCTGAGACTGGCTAATAAAAGGAAAAGATTAATATGGGCAAAAGAACACAGACATTGGACAGAGGAAGATTGGAAAAAAGTGTTATGGACAGACGAATCGAAGTGTGAGGTGTTTGGATCACACAGAAGAACATTTGTGAGACGCAGAACAACTGAAAAGATGCTGGAAGAGTGCCTGACGCCATCTGTCAAGCATGGTGGAGGTAATGTGATGGTCTGGGGTTTCTTTGGTGCTGGTAAAGGGGGAGATTTGTACAAGGTAAAAGGGATTTTGAATAAGGAAGGATATCGCTTCATTTTGCAACATCATGCCATACCCTGTGGATAGCGCTTGATTGGAGCAAATTTCATCCTACAACAGGACAATGGCCCAAAGCAACACCTCCAAATTATGCATGAACTATTTAGGGAAGAAGCAGGCACCTGGTATTCTATCTGTAATGGAGTGGCCAGCCCAGTCACCAGACCTCAACCCTATAGAGCTGTTGTGGGAGCAGCTTGACCGTATGGTGCAAAAACTGCCCATTAAGCCAATCCAACTTGTGGGACGGGGGAGCATGGGGCGAAATATCTCCAGATTACCTCCGCAAATTAACCGCTAGAATGCCAAAGCTCTGCAAAGCTGGAATTACTGCAAAGGAGCATTCTGTGCCGAAAGCAAAGTGTGAAGAGAAAATTATTATTTCTAGTAAAAATCATTATTTCTAACCTCGTCACTGTCTGGACGATATTCTCTATTCATTATGTAGCTCATCTGATAAATAAAAGTAGGATTCTTCATGGAAAAGACAAAATTGTCTGGTGACCCCAAACTTTTGAACTGTAGTGAATATATATAAAAATTTCTGCACTCTGTTCCTCTGTTCCTCTTGAAAACAATCTGCTATGCCAATTTCTACCTTACCTTTCACATCTCCCCTCTTTTGGTAAATACTCAATTCTCCATCTTATCCCCCCAAATAAAAAAAAAAATAATAATTCTGCATTCTGTTCCTCCTGGAAACATAACCTTTAGTCATGCTTATTTCTACCTTTCACCTCTCCTCTCTTCTGGTAAATACTTCTATTCACCATGAAATCTCAATTCTCCATCTTATTACCCCCAAAAACATTTTGAAATTAAAAAAGAAATCTGCATTCTGTTCCTCTGTTGTTCCTCATGTAAATGTATTACCAATTTATCCTTTGTGTAAGGGGAATGTCCCTGCATGGGCAGCAAAGATTGGACAGCAGCAGGGTGTAGCGACACCGCCTCAACAACTAATGCCCAGATATTTGTCACATTTCCAGGAGGAGTAACAGAGTAATCACACAATGTAGTTATAAAACTGATCATTTTCAATCCATTTTTCTCAAAGAAAAAAAAACACTGATTAAGACTGAGTAGCATAGCAAAATTCTGAATTCTATTGTTTTCGTTGACCTGTGACCTGTAGCAGTCCTGTGCGGCCATGCTGTTTCACTCAATCCCAGGGATGAGGATATAACCACAAATGTTTTTTTTATTTATAAAGTGTAAATGATCATCACCTATTTATTTTCTTAAAGTTGGAAAACCCCTTTAATAAATCTTTAGCTTCCATCAGTCTCCACCAGGGGGAGCTGTCCGCATACAGAGTTATTATGAGGTTCAATGTATAAACAGTATGCAGTGAGCTCCCTCTAGTGGTGACATTTAGAAGCTCCGAAGGTATATAATGAAGGTTCACATAGTATAATGCATAGACCAAGGGGGGGGGGGGGGGAGGAATTGTGTAAACACAGGGAAAATGTTTACTCCTACAATATATACTAATACCATTCAGCCCAGCCCATATTATATTCAATAAATGTTCATCAGCGCAGGAGGAAACACCAGTGACCTCTGGACATTCTTACTAATTGATCCACTGCCGCACAAATTGGGAATAGATTGGTTTGTCAATCATGTCGCCTTTTAATAGGCCACTTACCTCCCTAATTAAGAGGAGAGGTCACCTTGTAAGGTGCAGACTTGAGGGACCAGTATGGAGGGGGCCACAAGTGCTGGAGAAAGCCCTATACCGCCTCCTTAACCCCTTAATGACCGCCAAAAAACAATTTGTGTTTTGTTTATATTCTTCATACCAAATAACATGTTCCAAGAATTTTCCTGTATAGTGAATGTGGAGGGTTCAGTATAAAAAAAAAATCCCTTTTTTTCTATTATTTTACACAGTTTTTCCTTTGACGGAATATGACAGTTTTACTTATTATTAATTTCTTTCCACTGTAACTTGGGCATTTAAAGGAACCCCAGTTGCAGGGGAATCCACCCCCTGCTGTGCTAGGATTCAGTGGCAGAGTTGATCTGGGCCTTCCAGAACCGAATAAATCACTTTTATGATTATAGATCTTTAAAGAGCCAGTCCAATCTTCATAGATGCACACGGTCAGATAGCCCTTGTGAAAACAAGCACTAATGCAATGTACTAATTATCAAAATTTATGGCCGTTCTTGAGTTATTAACACTTTTCTCCAGCTTGTTTCCTAGGAGACCGACCACCGCTGCAGTTTTGCTTGTAAGCAATGTGATTAAAGGGATTGTCCGCCATTAGGACAACCCCTTCTGATTCCACGTTTCCCCTCAGGTAAAAGTAATAAAGCCTATACTCACCTCCTGTACCGGCGTCCTTAAAGAGTTGTCCGTGCGCAGGTAGGGTTGTGACTTCACGCGAATACCACGCCCAATCAAGGTCGACCTATGTCTCCGCCATTGGACAAAACGGGCAGTGAACAGGAAGTGAGTGCAGCTCCAGTACTCACTTCCTGTTCATTAACTCGTTTGGTCCAAAGGTGGGGAGACTGAAGTCGGCTCTGATTGGATGAGGGGCTCATGTGATGTCATAACTCCACCTGAGCCCCGCACCGCAAGCTTGGACACTGCAGGAACAGCGTTGGTACGGGAGGTGAGTATTAATTACTATATAGGCAACTGTCTTACAATACTGTAGAGTGGTTCCCGAAAAAGTGATACCAGTCACTGGGGGTTAGCATTTCCTTAATTCATTCTCAGCAGTTTTCGCAGCCCCAACTCTAGTAGTCCGAGCTTATAACTTTCCATTTCAGCCATGAAAGGCACTAAATTATTTGGTAATATACACTGGAGATCACAATGAGAGAACAGCACACAATTTCCTAAATGTTGCGGTCATTGTGTCGTCCTATGTGATTATATCCTAACATGAGGAAGCTCGCAGGATTTTTTGCTTATTCCATAAATTGAATTTATTGTAAAGCAAATAATAAAAATGTAAAATGAGATCAACGTAAAAGACACAGATCAAAATTAGAGATCACTTTCAGATCCCTGCAAGTTATTGGTGTAAATCTGGCACCTGGTGCTAATTTCCAGAATTATCTGGCAGCCGAACTTTCCAGTTTGCACTGACTTTGCAAAAATGGTGTGCCGCTCCAAAGTGACTGAAACCCTCCGGCAGCAGGTTGTCCAGATGAATGCCAAAGGGGTGACCCTATCAGCCATAGGAAGAGAAGCTGGTAGTTCCAAGTCTGTGATTTCGAGAATATTGCTTCTTTACAACATCACAAACTCTTTCAAGTCCCCCAAGAAGGCTGGTTGCCCTCGAAAGACAAATGCAAGAGAGGACAGGATAATGCGGAGAATCTCCATGGGTTATCGTTTCACCACTGCAGCTGGAATTGTTCGGCAGTTCAGCACTGGACAGGGTAAGGATCTGTCTCATCATACAGTGTCACGATGTTTAAGAGCATTTGGACTGAAAACCTCTCATTAGCAGAAAGAATCGCAAGGCTACACTCGCCTTTGGTGAGGAGCATGTTGTGTGGACAGAGGAGAAGTGTCAACAGTTCATTTTAGGGATGAAAGCAAGTTTAATTTATTTGGGTCTGATGGGAAACATTATGTTCATTGACAAACTGGGGAAAGACTGAACCCAAAGTGTGTTAAGCACTCAGTGAAAGGTGGTGGAGGAAGTATCATGGTTTGGGGAATGTTTTCTGCAGCAGGAGTTGGACCTCTCATACAGCTACATGGCAGAGTGACTGCAAGTGTGGATCAGAACCTTCTTCACAACACGTGGTTCCTTACTTGCATTCATCACTCAATCAGCCAGCATTTCTCATGCAGGACAATGTCCTCTGTCACACAGCAAAACGGGTAAAGAAGGTCCTTGAAACAGAAAAGATTGAAACAATGAAATGGCCAGCCAAGAGTCCTGATCTAAATCCAATAGAAAACCTCTGGAAAATCCTTGGTGACAAAGTTATGGCCGAGAATCCCACAACAGTCAAAGAACCGAGGAAGAGACTGGAAGAAGAGTGATCCAAAATCCCACCAGAGCAGCGTGAGAGACTAGTGATGTCCTGTGGCCACAGATGTGCTGAAGTCATTCACAGCGATGGCCTCTACACATCTTACTGATTGGGGACTGCTGTTACCTGCAGAAAATTTACTTATAATCTTTCTCTGTGCTACAGTCATTGCTGTTCTCTAATGATCATCATCACAATTTGGGTAAAACAAAGGGTTTATGTTGAGAAACTTTGGATCTTTTGTAAAACACTATTAGTGGCATGGTGCGCCCCTTACAAAAAAAACCCCTTCAAATGTGATTAATGTAGATTACATTTGAAAAAAAGCAATTTACCATAGAATGTTCTTTAATTTTGATCTCCAGTGTGTATAATGTATATACAGTACAAATAAAGGCACAATGGAGGGCATTAATCAACCCAACAACAGCCTAGGTTAAAAAGCATCGTTTCTTTATACACGTGGAAGAAAGGCACTTTTGGCAGCTAAATAGGAAAGGATTCTTTACAGTTAAGGGGGCTTTACACGCTGCGACATCGCTAATGCGGAGTCGTTGGGGTCACGGATTTGGTGACGCACATCCGGCCGCATTAGCGATGTTGCTGCGTGTGACACCGATGAGCGATTTTGCATCGTTACAAAAACGTGCAAAATCGCTCATCGGTGACATGGGGGTCCATTCTCGATTATCGTTACTGCAGCAGTCGCTCCTGCGGCAGCACACATCGCTCCGTGTGACACTGCAGGAACGAGGAACCTCTCCTTACCTGCCTCCCGGCCGCTATGAGGAAGGAAGGAGGTGGGCGGGATGTTCCGGCCACTCATCTCCGCCCCTCCGCTTCTATTGGGCGGCCGCTCAGTGACGTCGCTGTGACGCCGCACGGACCGCCCCCTTAGAAAGGAGGCGGTTCGCCAGTCACAGCGACGTCGCCGGGCAGGTAAGTATGTGTGACGGGTCTGCGCGATGTTGTGCGGCACGGGCAGCAATTTGCCCGTGTCGCACAACAGATGGGGGCGGGTACCCACGCTAGCGATATCGGGACCGATATCACAGCGTGTAAAGTAGCCTTTAGAGCAGTCAAAGAAAAGTTGAACTGGAGCCTTTTTTTTTTTCTAACCTATATAACAAGAAACATGCTATTCAAATATTTATGTAATGCAGCATTTAATTTTCCGATTTTGCAAAAAAGAAACCTTTGCCTTATATCCGTTACTTATGTGGTTTTACACTTAGTGATGTTTTTAGAATAATGGAAGTGGATCCATTTGGAAGGAGAAGCAAGTATAGGTCCCTCATTTATATTTTTAGAATAATGGAAGTGGATCCGTTTGGAAGAAGTAAATAAAACGCTCCCTCATTTACATTTTTAGAATAATGGAAGTGGATTCGTTTGGAAGGAGAAGCAAGTATAGGTCCCTCATTTATATTTTTAGAATAATGGAAGTGGATCTGTTTGGAAGGAGAAGCAAGTATAGGTCCCTCATTTACATTTTTAGAATAATGAAAGAGGATCTGTTTAGAAGAAGAAGCAAGTATAGGTCCCTCATTTATATTTTTAGAATAATGGAAGTGGATCCGTTTGGAAGGAGAAGCAAGTATAGGTCCCTCATTTATATTTTTAGAATAATGGAAGTGGATCCGTTTGGAAGGAGAAGCAAGTATAGGTCCCTCATTTACATTTTTAGAATAATGGAAGTGGATTTGTTTGGAAGAAGCAAGTATAGGTCCCTCATTTACATTTTTAGAATAATGGAAGTGGATCTGTTTGGAAGGAGAAGCAAGTATAGGTCCCTCATTTATATTTTTAGAATAATGGAAGTGGATCCGTTTGGATGGACAAGCAAGTATAGGTCCCTCATTTACATTTTTAGAATAATGGAAGTGTATCTGTTTGGAAGGAGAAGCAAGTATAGGTCCCTCATTTACATTTTTAGAATAATGGAAGTGGATCCGTTTCGACGGACAAGCAACTATAGGTCTCTCCTCTGTATTTCCTATTCCTACAGAATGCACTTTTTGGCTCAGCATGAAAAACTGCTGCATTTCCCCACCCCACAAGGTTTAGGACCCCTTTATTCTTTCTCGAGTAGATTTTTTATTTTTGGGCAGACTTCAATAAAGAAAGGAGCCATGTCTGCCCGAGATATTTATGGCACCGCAGTGACTAGGAGATTTTATCAAGTGCATTCAACTGCTACAGCCAAATGCATATTGATTATAGCAGACAGTGAAAAGAGGCGAGCGTGAAGGTAAAAGGTGAGCTGCACCGGCAAAGTCACTGCAAGCTCCGAGCTTGTGCATTACGCTCCAAGGGGCTCGTGAGGAGGCGACAACGCTTTATTATTCCATTCGCGGTAACAAATCATTTTTAACTCGGGGGTGAGATCATGAAAATGTGTAATCTTCTTGTATCACATTTTATGCCAAATTTCACAACTTGCCTTTATTTACGCTCCCCAATTAAACTACACCTCCCACCCCACCCCCCACAACCTGAACCTTTGATCGCATTCACGGTGGCGCTTCTGTTAATGAGGCCTTGCAGAAATTTAAAGGGGTATTCCCATCTCCAAGATCCTGCCCCAATATATAGTATGTATCATAGTAATAAATAATAATAATATTAGCAAATAGCTCAAATTAGAAATGTAGTATAGTTCTCCTGACATAGCCATGCCGCTTACCTCATGTGCAGGGCATTGCGGCTTAGGTATTGTTGCAGTCTTTAATATTTAGCAGATAGGGTTAGATAGATACAAGGACAGCAGAATCTAGTAAAATGTATTGCAGTAATTTGCTTATATTACAGTATTTTTTACTAACCTATATAATTCCAGTTAGTGCATGTTTGTTGTGGACGCTAAGAAATTGTTTTTACTGACGCTCTCTTGGTATATTAATTTTTTTAAACTTGCATACTCTTATTTTTAATTTTTCTATTCTGTTCTTTTCTTCCAATATTGTTCTGGCCCTGGCTCTCGCCCTGGCTCTCGCCCTGGCCCTGGCCCTCGCCCTGGCCCTGGCCCTCGCCCTGGCCCTGGCCCTGGCCCTCGCCCTCGCCCTCGCCCTGGCCCTCGCCCTCGCCCTGGCCCTCGCCCTCGCCCTCGCTCTGGCCCTCGCCCTCGCTCTGGCCCTCGCCCTCGCTCTGGCCCTCGCCCTCGTTCTGGCCCTCGCCCTCGTTCTGGCCCTCGCCCTCGTTCTGGCCCTCGCCCTCGTTCTGGCCCTCGCCCTCGTTCTGGCCCTCGCCCTCGTTCTGGCCCTCGCCCTCGTTCTGGCCCTCGCCCTCGTTCTGGCCCTCGCCCTCGTTCTGGCCCTCGCCCTCGTTCTGGCCCTCGCCCTCGTTCTGGCCCTCGTTCTGGCCCTCGCCCTCGTTCTGGCCCTCGCCCTCGTTCTGGCCCTCGCCCTCGTTCTGGCCCTCGCCCTCGTTCTGGCCCTCGCCCTCGTTCTGGGCCTTGCTCTCGTTTTGGCCCTCGCTCTCGTTCTTGTTCTGGTTCTTTTCTCCTTTGTTTTTTCAAATGCAATAAAGTTTAATCTACTCCAATAAAGTTTATACCAAACATCAGAATAAAATGTTGTTCCACAATACCCATGAAAACACTACAGACACACATATACAGACCCCCTGTGAAAAACATAAAGTGTCCTGCTCTTTCAAAAGAGTATATTCGGCCGAGGAGATATAAGTCATCTTGCCTCTGGTGTGGATAGTGAGGGAGAGCCCTAATATTTGGAAGTCAAGAAGGAGCGGGTCCCAGTACCTCTGGAACTGAAGGTGCTCATGTTGTACCAGGGAAACATTTCCTAGCTAAGGTCCCACAAACAGCAAAGGGGACCGCAAAAAAAGTTACTGAAGGGTGGGGGTGGGGGGTAAGGCAATGCAACACCTGCCCCGAAAAATATGGCCTGTGCACAAAAGACTGCTTCAGAGTCTACCTCACATCCATGGACTACTCAATTTACTTCTATACAACTCACATATGCCAACACATTATAAAACTCGCATACAAGGGAAACATTAGATTAATTCTAATATAAGGTCACCTGTGGGGGAGCTCCACTGTTTTGGCAGATCAAAGGCTCTCCAAACGTGACATGACACCCGCAGACTATTCCATCAAAGTCTGCTTTCCAAAACATCACTCCATCCTTTTGGAGTTCGGTAGAGTGCCAAAACAGTAGCTTTCCACCACATGTGGGGTATCGGCATACTCAGAAGAAATTGCATAACAAATTTTGGTGTCAACTTCCCTCTGTTACCCTTATGAAAATAAAAAATTTGGGCCAAAGCAACTTTTTTTTTGGGGGGGGGGTGTTTTTATATTATATTGTCTTTATATATATATACAGTGCCTACAAGTAGTATTCAACCCCCTGCAGATTTAGCAGGTTTGATAAGATGCAAATAAGTTAGAACCTGCAAACTTCAAACAAGAGCAGGATTTATTAACAGATGCATAAATCTTACAAACCAACAAGTTATGTTGCTCAGTTAAATTTTAATAAATTTTCAACATAAAAGTGTGGGTCAATTATTATTCAACCCCTAGGTTTAATATTTTGTGGAATAACCCTTGTTTGCAATTACAGCTAATAATCGTCTTTTATAAGACCTGATCAGGCCTGCACAGGTCTCTGGAGTTATGTTGGCCCACTCCTCCATGCAGATCTTCTCCAAGTTATCTAGGTTCTTTGGGTGTCTCATGTGGACTTTAATCTTGAGCTCCTTCCACAAGTTTTCAATTGGGTTAAGGTCAGGAGACTGACTAGGCCACTGCAACAAAAACACCAAAAAGGAGCCAAGATAAATGATATGTGCACACACAGAATGTGGTGAGCCTTCCTCATAAAGATGGCTGCAGTCGAGGTGCAAGATGCTGATGTCACAGCCACTCAACCTCCACACTAGGGGGGAGGGGCGGCTGCTTAGCATAAGACATGCACACTAATAAGGCTTGCACTGGGAGCCCATCATATAATGAGTGAAATGCACAGTGTCTGAACTGTGACCTATAAATGACGCCAGAAACCCAGGTCAGGCGGGCAAAACAGCACTATATAGGTGCATCTCGCACGGATACACGAGACGCACAGTGTCTGAATAATGGCCTATAAATGACGCACAACACCAGGTCCAGGCGGGTCAGTTAGCACTATGAGTACATAACACATGACAGGCTCACCATTTAACCACCTGAATTCAAAAGGTCCACACACATCCTGCAAAAATGGATAAAATGTGCCATACCTCAAATAGTGAGATATTAGTTTATATTTTGGCCCAAAATATGTAAGCTCGCAATCCGTTCGTCAAGGATTCTCACACTTGCGAGTCCCTACACTGAATTAGTTAGAAAAACCACTAAGAACTATATAAAAAAAACACCAAAAAGGAGCCAAGACAAATGATATGTGCACACACAGAATGTGGTGAGCCTTCCTCATAAAGATGGCTGCAGCCGAGGTGCAAGATGCTGATGTCACAGCCACTCAACCTCCACACTAGGGGGGAGGGGCGGCTGCTTAGCATAAGACATGCACACTAATAAGGCTTGCACTGGGAGCCCATCATATAATGAGTGAAATGCACAGTGTCTGAACTGTAACCTATAAATGACGCCAGAAACCCAGGTCAGGCGTGATAGGTGTGCACATATCATTTGTCTTGGCTCCCTTTTGGTGTTTTTTTGATCTAGGCCACTGCAACACCTTGATTTTTTTTCCTCTTGAACCAGGCCTTGGTTTTCTTGGCTGTGTGCTTTGGGTCGTTGTCTTGTTGGAAGATGAAATGACGACCCATCTTAAGATCCTTGATGGAGGAGCGGAGGTTCTTGGCCAAAATCTCCAGGTAGGCCATGCTATCCATCTTCCCATGGATGCGGACCAGATGGCCAGGCCCCTTGGCTGAGAAACAGCCCCACAGCATGATGCTGCCACCACCATGCTTGACTGTAGGGATGGTATTCTTGGGGTCGTATGCAGTGCCATCCAGTCTCCAAACGTCACGTGTGTGGTTGGCACCAAAGATCTCGATCTTGGTCTCATCAGACCAGAGAACCTTGAACCAGTCTGTCTCAGAGTCCTCCAAGTGATCATGAGCAAACTGTAGACGAGCCTTGACATGACGCTTTGAAAGTAAAGGTACCTTACGGGCTCGTCTGGAACGGAGACCATTGCGGTGGAGTACGTTACCTATGGTATTGACTGAAACCAATGTCCCCACTGCCATGAGATCTTCCCGGAGCTCCTTCCTTGTTGTCCTTGGGTTAGCCTTGACTCTTCGGACAAGCCTGGCCTCGGCACGGGTGGAAACTTTCAAAGGCTGTCCAGGCCGTGGAAGGCTAACAGTAGTTCCATAAGCCTTCCACTTCCGGATGATGCTCCCAACAGTGGAGACAGGTAGGCCCAACTCCTTGGAAAGGGTTTTGTACCCCTTGCCAGCCTTGTGACCCTCCACGATCTTGTCTCTGATGGCCTTGGAATGCTCCTTTGTCTTTCCCATGTTGACCAAGTATGAGTGCTGTTCACAAGTTTGGGGAGGGTCTTAATTAGTCAGAAAAGGCTGGAAAAGAGATAATTAATCCAAACATGTGAAGCTCATTGTTCTTTGTGCCTGAAATACTTCTTAATACTTTAGGGGAACCAAAACAGAATTCTGGTGATTTGAGGGGTTGAATAATAAATGACCCTCTGAATAAACTTTTCACAATTTAAAAAAAAGAAGTAACATTCTTTATTGCTGCAGTGCATTTCACACTTCCAGGCTGATCTACAGTCCAAATGTCACTTATAAAGATTATATTTGTCTGTAATTGACATCATAGGTGACCACAACTATAAAAGACAAAATGAGAAAACAAATCCAGAAAATCACCGCGTCTGATTTAGCAAGATTTTTTTTTGCAAATTATGGTGGAAAATGAGTACTTAGTCATCTAAAAACATGCAGGATTTCTGGCTCTATCAGACTTGTAACTTCTTCTATAAGAGGCTCCTCTGTCTTCCACTCATTGCCTGTAGTAATGGCACTTGTTTGGACTTGTTATCAGTATAAAAGACACCTGTCCACAACCTCAAACAGTCACACTCCAAACTCCACTATGGTGAAGACCAAAGAGCTGTCGAAGGACACCAGAAACAAAATTGTAGCCCTGCACCAGACTGGGAAGACTGAATCTGCAATATGCAAGCAGGTTGGTGAGATGAAATCAACTGTGGGAGCAATAATAAGAAAATGGAAGACATACAAGACCACTGATAATCTCCCCCAATCTGGGGCTCCACACAAGATCTCACCCCGTGGGGTCAAAACCATTACAAAAACTGTGAACAAAAATCCCTGAAACACACGGGGGGAACCTAGTGAATGACCTGCATAGAGCTGGGACCACCGTAACAAAGGCTACCATCAGTAACACACTACGCCACCAGGGACTCAGATCTTCCAGTGCCAGACATGTTCCCCTGCCTAAGCCAGTACATGTCCGGGCCCATCTGAAGTTTGCTAGAGAGCATTTGGATTATCCAGAAGAGTATAGGGAGAATGTCATATGGTCTGATGAAAACAAAGTGCAACTGTTTGGTAGAAACACAACTCGTCGTGTTTGGAGGAGACAGAATGCTGAGTTGCATCCAAAGAACACCATACCTACTGTGAAGCATGGGGGTGGCAACATCACGCTTTCAGGCTGTTTCTCTGCAAAGGGACCAGGACGACTGATCCGTACATGAAAGAATGAATGGGGCCAGGTGTCGTGAGATTTTGAGTGGAAACCTCCTTCCATCAGCAAGGGCATTGAAGATGAAACATGGCTGGGTCTTTCAGCATGATACTGATCCCAAGCACACCGCCAGGGCAACAAAGGAGTTGCTTTGTATGAGGCATATGAAACATATAAACCTGTGCTGATGTCATACCCATGTGACCAGAAGGGGCATGGTCTCAGCTAACAGAAAAATATTGCTTCCTGGTATAAGCTATGTTGGCTGAGGCCCCACCCCTTCTGGTGACATGGGTATGACATCAGCACAGGTCCTTTTAGTCACAAAGTAAAATGATTCCATAAAAGAATTAGCATAAGTAACAGGGGGAGGGGATAACTATGAATACCCACCCCAGCTATCAGCTGATCGGCAGCTGTTGTCATTCAATAAGCTGGTGATTTTACAAACTTTACTTGTTTGTGTTTCAAAACCTATACATCCTAGCTGACAACTAAAGGTATGTATAGAATCAGCCTGATGGTGCCATTATAGCACTGGCTTTAGGTTATATAGGAAAATCCTGGTGATTGGTGCGCTTTAATATTCCATGAAGAGTAAACCTACAAAATAAATCCTGGAAACATGCAAACCGTTCAATTTTGGATATAAGTGCTGGTTTGTAATCACAGACTTTGGAACTTCCTACTGCAGGGACTACTAATCTGAATAGGAGCCAGGGATACCAGCAGGCAGGCAAAAGATGGCGGCCATGGACCACCAGCAAGTAGGCAAAAGATGGCGGCCATGGACTACCATCAAGTAAGCAAAAGATGGCAGCCATGGACCACCATCAAGTAGGCAAAAGATGGCAGCCATGGACCACCATCGAGTAGGCAAAAGATGGCAGCCATGGACCACCAGCAAGTAGGCAAAAGATGGCAACCATGGACCACCAGCCAGTAGGCAAAAGATGGCAACCATGGACAACCAGCAAGTAGGCACAAAATGGCAACCATGGACCACCAGCAAGTAGGCAAAAGATGGCAACCATGGACAACCAGCAAGTAGGCAAAAGATGGCAACCATGGACAACCAGCAAGTAGGCACAAAATGGCAACCATGGACAACCAGCAAGTAGGCACAAAATGGCAACCATAGACCACCAATCTGTTCCTCGACTCTACTCCATGGCCATGTTAAGGATTACTGAGGTGTCAAGCGGAAGTTAACTGATGGAAAATCCCTTTAAAAATTGCTAAACTGGTGTCTTAAAATGGTTGGATTAAAAGGGACAGGTTTTTGGGAAAGATTGTGGCCAGAAACACTGCAATGTCATGGTGCAGGAGGAGAATACACAGCTGGAAAAAGGTGGTTGCAAAAGCTTAATAAGTCATTGAGAAGAAATGACTCCTCCATTTGGCATGCAGAAAGCAGTATATATGGGGCAAGGTGCGTTAGGGAATGGCTATAAAGAACATTATGATCTCTCATCAGCACTAACTTCAATGCAGCAGGAATGCTATAATTTCCCATAAAGATTATGATTTATGCCAGAGTCACTAAACCAGCTGTAACCTTTCCACGATGAGCAACACATTCCTGTCCTGCCCAACAAACTATCACCTCTCTACTTATCATCATTGTCTTACGGCAACCACCCAAAAACATGTCCTGCAGAATACCACATCAATACCATGTGCTACAAAGCCAAGTATAATAATGCCAAACATCAAAGCATGAGCGGAGCATAAGAAAAACAAAAATCAGAGCTATGAAAAACCATGAATCACAAAGTACATGATTACATGTGGAGTAAAGACTATTCCGGCAGCTAAACAGGAAAGGCTTCTTTACAGTTAGAGCAGTCCAGACTGCAGAATCCTCACCTGCAAGAGGTAGTAATGGCAGCAACTATATCAGAATTTATAAGGCGGCTGGATGTTTTTTTCACAACTAAAAGGGATTGTGGGTTATTAATAATCTAGTGATAGAGAGTGTAGAAGTTATGGAGAAAGGTTGGACTTGATGGAGCTACCCAACATCAGTTACGGGACCAATTGTAATACTTGCCGCCAGAGATTGTAAAGCAGCAAGCTGAGGGACCCACTGGACCACAGGGAGTACATAGGCTAACCCATTAGTGGGGGGGGTGGACTAAACGCCCACCATGAGGCAGACGCCAGGTGCCACTCACAGGGCAGTGACCGGGACTGTGGCAGCTGACCTCCAGGGCAAGGATAGACACAGGTGCAGGCAGAGTCTCTAGTGTAGACAGGGACCACCGAGACGGCTGAGGCAGGTAACACAGCCAGGACTGACAGGTACAGTTACTGGTATAGATAGGGTCTACCAGGACGGCTGAGGGAGATAGCACAGCCAGGACTGACAGGCATAATCACTGGTATAGACAGGGACCACCGGGACGGCTGAGGGAGATAGCACAGCCAGGACTGACAGGCATAATCACTGGTATAGACAGGGACCACCGGGACGGCTGAGGGAGATAGCACAGCCAGGACTGACAGGCATAATCACTGGTATAGACAGGGACCACCGGGACGGCTGAGGCAGGTAACACAGCCAGGACTGACAGGTACAGTTACTGGTATAGACAGGGTCTACCAGGACGGCTGAGGGAGATAGCACAGCCAGGACTGACAGGCATAATCACTGGTATAGACAGGGACCACCGGGACGGCTGAGGCAGGTAGTACGGCCAGGACGGACAGACACCGTCACTAGCACAGACAGGAACAACTGGGACGGCTGAGGGAGGTAGCACAGCCAGGACTGACAGGCACAGTCACTAGTATAGACAGGGTCTACCAGGACGGCTGAGGGAGGTAGCATGGTCAGGATGGACATACACAGTCACTAGTACAGACAGGTACCACCGTAACGGTTGAGGCCAATAACACGGCCAGAAGATAAAAAAGCTGTGGAAATAAAAGCGCAATAGGGTCTTACCCCAATATATACGGGGTAAACACAATAAGCAATCCTACTCACCAAATGGAGTTGTAAAAGTCACAACTCCTGTAAAGGCACGTAAAATCCAAATCACGGCAGCAGTACCCCAGGCGGCTGATAACAGAGAGACGTAGAAAAGGGCTTTTTTTTCACCGCGCCAATGATCACTGATGAAATTGTAGGATTAATGTATCTTTATTTTGCACAGGTCTACGCGTTTCTGGAGGCTCAGCTCCCTTCCTCAGGACCGACAGGCACAAGAAATATCAAATGATTTGATGTTTCTTGTGCCTGTCGGTCCTGAGGAAAGGAGCTGAGCCTCCAGAAACACAAAGACCAGTGCAAAATAAAGTTACATTAATCCTACAATTTCATCAGTGATCATTGGCGCGGTGAAAAAAAGCCCTTTTCTACTTCTCTCTGTTAATAACATGGCCAGGACAGAAAGGCACCAAGGTACCAGCAGAGCAGAGTACAGGAATGAACACTGACACAGGAACAGGCCGTGGACAAGGGGACCTGACAACTAGCTGGCTAGGGAACAAACACTAACTAACTAGACACGTTGCTCAGGCACCTGCCCTAGTGAGAGAGTGCCTTAAGTAACCAGTGCCTCTCAGCGATAGGTACTTCAGGGAAATGACGAGCTGCCCATTTCAGAGAATGGCAGCTGCGTGCAAGCGTGCCTGCCCAAGGAGCACTCCCGGAGGACTTGTGTGGTGATGAAGCTGAGAACATTCACGTGGATGACCGCGGGGAAGTCAAGCAGCGTGGTGTGGGCCGGCCGTGGCGGTGAGTGAGTCGGCATCCCTGCAGTGCAGGTATGCAGGCGCTACAGAAATTATGAGGTATTTCTCTCTGAATTCCCCATATGCATGGATGTTTATTTTAATGAAAAGAAAAATAGGCCACTACCAGATATTGCCTTAAGGTTAAAAATAAAAAAAAAAGGGATTGGGCATGTTGTAATCCAACATGCCTAATCCTCCTTTTCTTCAGTCAGGGAAGGGTTGGGAGGAGCCATACACATTTGATCTTTTCTCAATTCCACCAAAATTATTAGGATCACTTCATCCAATGTATAGGAGTTATATCAAATCAGGTGAGAGTGTTGTGTCTTGTGTGTTACATACAGGAGTGATGCAATTCGTGTCAGTGACCTTACATTTTCCAAGAATATGTAATTTTTTATTTTTTTTTGTCTGGCGTAAATGCTGTTGCTCTCCTGAATCTGGCGTCACTTTTCTTTTCTTCCTGGACCTCTCTGTTCCCGAGATATGGTCACTTCTTTTTTGTACGTAAATCTAGTCTTGTTACAACTGGGAGTGGTCAAATCCATGGACTTGCCCACTTGTATAACAAGAATAGATTTATATAAAGAAAAGAAAGGGCCATATTTCAGCAACCGAGAGGAGCACAAACAAAAGAAAAACATCATCGGAATCGGGAGAACAGCGGCATTTATATTAGGTATAAAAATACATATTTATGGCGAGTGGCAGGTCCTCCTTAAGGGTACTTGATGTCCAGCACATTCTGGAATGTGGAGGCCACTAAAGGGATTTTTCGAGCCAGATAATAGAAATCTTACATCCAGAGTTGTTGCTTCCTTCAGTTTAGATCTAAGGTTCTCAGACGCTACTCTCCTGTGCGGTCGTGCACAGTCACCCTGCAGCTTTCAGGTCGGTCACTTCCCAGACGGCACAGAAAACAAAACTCCAAAGTCATGTAGCAAGAAGGAAGACGCTACTGCTCATCATATATCTTATACCCATGAGTCACCATAGCTAACTATTAATACACATATACGTTAGCTGCAGTATATGTCAAAACAAGCGCGCCTAGGGCGAGGCGAGACCTGGAAATGGTATGACGATGGGATTTATAATAACCCTTCACTGTCTCATCACAAGGAGCAATGAGGAAGGTGAAGGGTGGAGGCAGAGGTCATTATACTGTCCTGCTGTGAGAGGGGAGAAGGGGCTACTTCATTTGAAGACGAACTAAACCTTTCTAATGTTTTTAGATATTTTATTGCACTAATAATTGCAAGCAGATCCGGATTCTGAGAACCTCCACTGATCGCTGAAAGCCTCCCTCTAGAGGTGCACCGCTCAGGAGAGAGTACACATCCATTTGGCCAGACTCACTACACCGCCCCAATGGACTAGGGGGCAACACGCCGCCCCAATGGACTAGGGGGCAACACGCCGCCCAAATGGCCCAGGGCGAAACACGCCGCCCAAATGGCCCAGGGCGAAACACGCCGCCCAAATGGCCCAGGGCGCAACACGCCGCCCAAATGGCCCAGGGCGCAACACGCCGCCCAAATGGCCCAGGGCGCAACACGCCGCCCAAATGGCCCAGGGCGCAACACGCCGCCCAAATGGCCCAGGGCGCAACACGCCGCCCAAATGGCCCAGGGCGCAACACGCCGCCCAAATGGCCCAGGGCGCAACACGCCGCCCAAATGGCCCAGGGCGCAACACGCCGCCCAAATGGCCCAGGGCGCAACACGCCGCCCAAATGGCCCAGGGCGCAACACGCCGCCCAAATGGCCCAGGGCGCAACACGCCGCCCAAATGGCCCAGGGCGCAACACGCCGCCCAAATGGCCCAGGGCGCAACACGCCGCCCAAATGGCCCAGGGCGCAACACGCCGCCCAAATGGCCCAGGGCGCAACACGCCGCCCAAATGGCCCAGGGCGCAACACGCCGCCCAAATGGCCCAGGGCGCAACACGCCGCCCAAATGGCCCAGGGCGCAACACGCCGCCCAAATGGCCCAGGGCGCAACACGCCGCCCAAATGGCCCAGGGCGCAACACGCCGCCCAAATGGCCCAGGGCGCAACACGCCGCCCAAATGGCCCAGGGCGCAACACGCCGCCCAAATGGCCCAGGGCGCAACACGCCGCCCAAATGGCCCAGGGCGCAACACGCCGCCCAAATGGCCCAGGGCGCAACACGCCGCCCAATGGCCCAGGGCGCAACACGCCGCCCAAATGGCCCAGGGCGCAACACGCCGCCCAAATGGCCCAGGGCGCAACACGCCGCCCAAATGGCCCAGGGCGCAACACGCCGCCCAAATGGCCCAGGGCGCAACACGCCGCCCAAATGGCCCAGGGCGCAACACGCCGCCCAAATGGCCCAGGGCGCAACACGCCGCCCAAATGGCCTAGGGCGCAACACGCCGCCCAAATGGCCTAGGGCGCAACACGCCGCCCAAATGGCCTAGGGCGCAACACGCCGCCCAAATGGCCTAGAGCGCAACACACCGCCTCAATGGCCTAGGGCGCAACACACCGCCTCAATGGCCCAGCGTGCAACACGCCGCCCAAATGGCCTAGGGCGCAACACGCCGCCCAAATGGCCTAGGGCGCAACACGCCGCCCAAATGGCCTAGGGCGCAACACGCCGCCCAAATGGCCTAGGGCGCAACACGCCGCCCAAACGGCCTAGGGCGCAAAACTCCACCCCAATGGCCCAGGGCGCAACACCATCTGGAAATGTTGAATTAACAAAAACAGAATTCTAATATTAAAAATAAAACAAAATGGTATGTAAAACAATCTGCTCTCCCACTCCCCAGCCCAATGAGTAAATGATCTGCAGGTAGGATGTGTGTTGGCAGGTGTGTGGGGTCATTAGGTCAAAGGCAACGCTCCTCCAATGTAGACGTGGAGCTGGATAAACCATTTAACTACATTAAAAAAAAAAAAAAAATTGATTCTCACAGGTCATTTTCTGCCCATCAGCTTCCCCCTAATTTGCTGACGACCTCAGAGTGCAGGTGTGCGCTCACACGCTTGTTTATGCAGCTTCCTGCTTGTTCAGTGTCAGCGCGCGCTTATGAGCGTTTGAGAAGGAGCTGGCACACGTCTGTATCAAGCCTTAAAATCTCTATGGTTTAGCTAATGATTCATTAAAATGCAGGATTGGCAGAATTGACATTTTTCAGCAGATTCAGCAAAATTAAAACCTACTAAAGATTCGCTCGCTTAATTTTAACAGTTTTTGCCAACAATTTTGTTGCGCGGTGACGAGTCATTTTCACAAGCTACTGTGAAAAGCGGATTGGGAAATCATCAGCAGGACTTTACAGAAGTTAAAAAAAGAGGTATTTCCATCTCATAGAAGTGATGGCATGTCGCTAGGTGGGGGTCCGACCAATACTAAGGGGCAAATACCGCCGCGATGGAAAGAAACCTTAGAAGGGGCAAAGCTGTAAATAAGCCACGGTGATGACATAGACCTCAGGGGATGATACCGGCGCGAGACCTGCAAGGGACCGGCAGCAAAAGACCTGCAAGGGCCGGGCCGGCAGCAAAAGACCTGCAAGGGACGGGCCGGCAGCAAAAGACCTGCAAGGGACGGGCCGGCAGCAAAAGACCTGCGACGGGCAGACAGCCCGAGACCTCTAACGGGCCCACAGCCCGAGACCTCTAACGCACAGACAGCCCGAGACCTCTAACGGGCCCACAGCCCGAGACTTCTAACGCACAGACAGCCCGAGGCCTCTAACGCACAGACAGCCCGAGACTTCTAACGCACAGACAGCCCGAGGCCTCTAACGGGCCCACAGCCCGAGACTTCTAACGCACAGACAGCCCGAGGCCTCTAACGGGCCCACAGCCCGAGACTTCTAACGCACAGACAGCCCGAGACCTCTAACGCACAGACAGCCCGAGACCTCTAACGCACAGACAGCCCGAGACCTCTAACGCACAGACAGCCCGAGACCTCTAACGCACAGACAGCCCGAGACCTCTAACGCACAGACAGCCCGAGACCTCTAACGCACAGACAGCCCGAGACCTCTAACGCACAGACAGCCCGAGACCTCTAACGCACAGACAGCCCGAGACCTCTAACGCACAGACAGCCCGAGACCGCTAACGGACAGACAGCCCGAGACCTCTAACGCACAGACAGCCCGAGACTTCTAACGCACAGACAGCCCGAGACCTCTAACGCACAGACAGCCCGAGACCGCTAACGGACAGACAGCCCGAGACCTCTAACGCACAGACAGCCCGAGACTTCTAACGCACAGACAGCCCGAGACTTCTAACGCACAGACAGCCCGAGACCTCTAACGCACAGACAGCCCGAGACCTCTAACGCACAGACAGCCCGAGACCTCTAACGCACAGACAGCCCGAGACCTCTAACGCACAGACAGCCCGAGACCTCTAACGCAGACAGCCCGAGACCTCTAACGCACAGACAGCCCGAGACCTCTAACGCACAGACAGCCCGAGACCTCTAACGCACAGACAGCCCGAGACCTCTAACGCACAGACAGCCCGAGACCTCTAACGCACAGACAGCCCGAGACCTCTAACGCACAGACAGCCCGAGACCTCTAACGCACAGACAGCCCGAGACCTCTAACGCACAGACAGCCCGAGACCTCTAACGGAAAGACAGCCCGAGACCTCTAACGGAAAGACAGCCCGAGACCTCTAACGGAAAGACAGCCCGAGACCTCTAACGCACAGACAGCCCGAGACCTCTAACGCACAGACAGCCCGAGACCTCTAACGGACAGACAGCCCGAGACCTCTAACGGACAGACAGCCCGAGACCTCTAACGGACAGACAGCCCGAGACCTCTAACGGACAGACAGCCCGAGACCTCTAACGGACAGACAGCCCGAGACCTCTAACGGAAAGACAGCCCGAGACCTCTAACGGACAGACAGCCCGAGACCGCTAACGGACAGACAGCCCGAGACCGCTAACGGACAGACAGCCCGAGACCGCTAACGGACAGACAGCCCGAGACCGCTAACGGACAGACAGCCCGAGACCGCTAACGGACAGACAGCCCGAGACCGCTAACGGACAGACAGCCCGAGACCGCTAACGGACAGACAGCCCGAGACCGCTAACGGACAGACAGCCCGAGACCGCTAACGGACAGACAGCCCGAGACCGCTAACGGACAGACAGCCCGAGACCGCTAACGGACAGACAGCCCGAGACCGCTAACGGACAGACAGCCCGAGACCGCTAACGGACAGACAGCCCGAGACCGCTAACGGACAGACAGCCCGAGACCTCTAACGGACAGAAAGCCCGAGACCGCTAACGGACAGAAAGCCCGAGACCGCTAACGGACAGACAGCCCGAGACCGCTAACGGACAGAAAGCCCGAGACCTCTAACGGACAGAAAGCCCTAGACATGTAACGGCTGACAGTCTGCTCTCCAGACGAACAAGTCTCACACTGGTAACTCTCCCTTTCATTTACAATAATCTCAAGAGGCAGATTCCCAGGGAGATCTATATCCGGCCCATAGATCGTAACAGCTAATTTACATATTAAAGAATAAAGTGAATTTCTCAGTAATAAGACATCAGGTTGACGATAACAAGGTGTCATTCCTGTTGATCTTTCTATGACCTGATAGATGGCTTAGATTTAGAAGGATAGATCCTACTTACAGATTCCTTTTAAGTGAATGAAAGGAAGTCCCAGCACCTATAGTGCTAGCAGAATGATGATCAACAGGAATAATCCACTCATAAAAGATTGGCTGGCAAATTAGAGAGCACAACAGTGTAGACAGGAGCTGTATGCGCACCGAAAGGAGTTTTAACTTGTTATGGGAGGATAGAGGCAGGCTTTTGCACAGGTTATGCACCATGTGTACAAATAATATACCCCATAAGACATGCTATGTACCCCCAGAGTGCATTTAGCATAAGTTGAGAGCATAGGGGGGGCCACAAGATGCAGAAGCTGTGAATGGTCTTGTTTTAGCTCTTTCCTGTTGCAGGGGGGTTGTGCCAAGTTTGAAATGGGGATAACGTCTGGATGGTTTGGGGTTCAAATACTTGGGCATCTGATTGGAGCGGACTCCAAGCATGTTCACTTCTGCTCCATTTATTCTTCATGGGCCGGCTGGAGATGGCGGGGCGCAGCGGCCGGCTGGAGATGGCGGGGCGCAGCGGCCGGCTGGAGATGGCGGGGCGCAGCGGCCGGCTGGAGATGGCGGGGCGCAGCGGCCGGCTGGAGATGGCGGGGCGCAGCGGCCGGCTGGAGATGGCGGGGCGCAGCGGCCGGCTGGAGATGGCGGGGCGCAGCGGCCGGCTGGAGATGGCGGGGTGCAGCGGCCGGCTGGAGATGGCGGGGCGCAGCGGCCGGCTGGAGATGGCGGGGCGCAGCGGCCGGCTGGAGATGGCGGGGCGCAGCGGCCGGCTGGAGATGGCGGGGCGCAGCGGCCGGCTGGAGATGGCGGGGCGCAGCGGCCGGCTGGAGATGGCGGGGCGCAGCGGCCGGCTGGAGATGGCGGGGCGCAGCGGCCGGCTGGAGATGGCGGGGCGCAGCGGCCGGCTGGAGATGGCGGGGCGCAGCGGCCGGCTGGAGATGGCGGGGCGCAGCGGCCGGCTGGAGATGGCGGGGCTGGCCCTCGGCACTCCCAGACTCTACCCTGACATGTCAAGAATCGGTAACATTAATTTTTTCAACATCTGATCAATTTCATATAATAAGGATGTTAAGAACTAAGATACTGAACTATCCTTAGATCACATTGGTGGGGACGAACGTCAATGTTTACAGCTTCTTAATGTCCCTCCTCCCTGCTGAGATCTCACACAGCTCAGTATAAGCTGCAAGTGTCAGGATGGGTAGACTGTAGATTGATGAAGCTGGACTCAAAGTCTCATTGTATTACGGTTTTACAGAAATTCTGATATGGATTTTTCAGGATAAGTACACCAGCATCATCAGGACAAAAGTAATCTACTTAATAGCGCAGACTGAGAACACAAGCAGGCTAAGCTATGGCAAACTAACAGGAGTGACTGATATATTGGACTATTAAAGTGTCTAGCACTTCCCGGCAGGCTCCGTATGGAGGAGCTAGGTGCTTGTGAACGGCATCGGATAATGCGATACTTACAGTGAAGCTTCACTTTACAAGCATGAGATCAGAGCCGCACAGCACGGATGACCTGGCAGACCAAGCTCAGATTCCTTGGCACGGAAGGCAATGATCTCACAAGGAATAACAGGTCAGCGCAGTATAATGTACCGGAGCGTAATAATACCTGATCTACATAAGTGGGTTAGCCGAGCTTCTGGGCACAGGTAATTATTGTGCTGGTGGATGGGTGGGGGGGGGGGGGGGTCACTGCGGCTGAACGTGACAAGTGCTGGATTATATTTGCCCTAGATTTCACCAGGCGTCCTCCGGAGAGTAACGTCCCCAAGTAGCCTGCATCTATATATAACGGCTATATACATCATCCGCCGGTCACAGTTGTAAGGGGAAGCTATATACAGGTCCAGTCATCTAAATATATCCATGCCACAAAGGAATAAATAATAATAAAAAAAAAAACAAAATAAAAATATAATTATTAACATCATAATATATATATATATATATATATATATATATATATATATATATATATATATATATACACACACACACATTATTATATTTGTACTATTAAATTATTGTTTTATACATACAACTTAATTATTATTATTAATATTATATAATAGTAATACAAAGATGGTTAGTATATATATATATATATATATATATATATATATATATATATATATATATATATATATATATATATATATATATATATATATATATATATATATATATATATAGAGAGAGAGAGAGAGAGAGAGAGAGAGAGAGAGAGAGAGAGAGAGAGAGAGAGAGAGAGAGAGAGAGAGAGAGAGAGAGAAATCCCCTCTATACATTGTTAATGTGGTAAATGACTATTCGAGCAGCAAACGTCTGGTTTTTAATGCAATATCTGCATAGGTGTATAGAGGCCCATTTCCAACAACCACCACTCCAGTGTTCTAATGGTACATTGTGATTGCTAACTGTGTTAGAAAGCTAATGGATGTTTAGAAATCTCTTGAAAACTCTTGTGCACGTATGTTAGCACAGCTGAAAACAGTTTTGCTGATTAGAGAAGCTATAAAACTGACTTTCCTTTGAGCTAGTTGAGAATCTGGAGCATTACATTTGTTTGTTCCATTAAACTCTCAAAATGGCCAGAAAAAGAGAACTTTCATGTGAAACTCGACAGTCTATTCTTGTTCTTAGAAATGAAGGATTTTCCATGCAAGAAATTGCCAAGAAACTGAAGATTTCCTACAACGGTGTGTACTACTCCCTTCAGAGGAGAGCACAAACAGGCTCTAACCAGAGTAGAAAGAGAAGTGGGAGGCCGCGCTGCACAAATGAGCAACAAGACACGTACATTACAGTCTCTAGTGTGAGAAATCGACGCCTCACAGGTCCTCAACTGCAGCTTCATTAAATAGTACCCGCAAAACGCCAGTGTCAACGTCTACAGTGAAGAAGTAACTCCGGGATGCCGGCCTTCAGGTCAGAGTGGCAAAGAAAAAGCCATATCTGAGACTGGCTAATAAAAGGAAAAGATTAATATGGGCAAAAGAACACAGACATTGGACAGAGGAAGATTGGAAAAAAAGTGTTATCGAAGTTTGAGGTGTTTGGATCACACAGAAGAACATTTGTGAGACGCAGAACTACTGAAAAGATGCTGGAAGAGTGCCTGACGCCATCTGTCAAGCATGGTGGAGGTAATGGGATGGTCTGGGGTTTCTTTGGTGCTGGTAAAGGGGGAGATTTGTACAAGGTAAAAGGGATTTTGAATAAGGAAGGCTCCATTTTACAACGCCATGCAATACCCTGTGGACAGCGCTTGATTGGAGCAAATTTCATCCTACATCAGGACAATGACCCAAAGCACCCCTCCAAATTATGCATGAACTATTTAGGAAAGAAGCAGCAGCTGGTATCTATCTGTAATGGAGAGGCAGCCCAGTCACCAGAGCTCAACCCTATAGAGCTGATGTGGGAGCAGCTTGACCGTATGGTGCAAAAAGTGCCCATCAAGCCAATCCAACTTGTGGGAGGGGGAAGCATGGGGCGAAATATCTCCAGATTACCTCCGCAAATTAACCGCTAGAATGCCAAAGCTCTGCAAAGCTGGAATTGCTGCAAAGGAGCATTCTGTGCCGAAAGCAAAGTGTGAAGAGAAAATTATTATTTCAAGTAAAAGAAATAGGTAGTAGAAACTTGGAAATTTTTTTTTCTCTTTTTTTAGCTCAAAATCTGATAGTAAAAATATACAAATGGATGAAAATTGGATCTGGCACACTTATGAAAAAGGCTTTTTATTTGCATTCAAGACAAAAATTTTTTTAAAAAAAGCAAAACAAAAAAGGGGGGGCTGAATGAGGTTTAATGCTGTGTGCACACCATCTGTTTTTTTATTGAGTTTTTTAGGGTATGTGCCCACATAGCACATTTTTTTTTCTGTATATAAAACTGCATCTCTTGGAAGGAAAAAAAGCTGCTGAAAAGAGGCACTTTTTTTGCAGCGTTTATGTTTTTTTAAACTATTGAGATAGGGAAAATGCTGGAAATATTGACACATCGCTTCTTTTTTCAGCACCAAAATCTGCAAGGAAAAAAAGAAGCAGTGTGTGCTCAGCAAGTCAGGACTCTTCATAGACTTTACTGGGATGTGATTTTTTTTGTAGTATTGATTAAAATCTGCAAGAAAAAAAGCATGAAAAAAATGCAAGAAAAACGCAGCGTGTGCACAAGGTCCAAATATGTTTTTAGTGCAGAAACTAAACTGCACACAAACGCAAGCACAACTTGTCACAAATCTGCAAGCAAATTCTTATGCCAGCAAGGTTTGCGCATGTTGGGTTTTTTCCCCTTGCAGATTTGGTGCAGAAATAAATCTACAGACTGACAATTCTTTCAGGGTTTTTCCACCCCATAATGCATGGACAAAATGCACCGAAGAAGCGTCAAAAACGCGCAGATATTTTTTTGCCATGACGCAAAAACTTTCGCAACCACATACTCAGCGGATGCACATACCTTAAGACGGAAATCTGTTCACAGCCAGCGAAACCTCCCGTGGATTTTCAGACACCCCCCCTCAAAAAAAAGCGAGACCCACAGCCGGGCCAGGCATCAAGAGAATGTGATTTCTTCTGATTTTGTTTTATTTTTTCTCCTATACGACCACTATAAGGGTTTTTCCTCATGGTGGTCGTAGAGGAGAAAAAAAAAATAGAAGATATACAAAGAAATCTACAAGATCAGCAGAAATGATCCAGCTCCCGGACTTTGCCCCCACGTTGCTCTTCCTGGCAGACAGGATTAAATGTCTATATTCACACTGAGGCAGCACGGTGGCTCAGTGGTTAGCATTGGATGGTGGCTCAGTGGTTAGCACTGCAGTCTTGCAGCGCTGGGGTCCTGGGTTCAAATCCCACCAAGGACACCATCTGCAAGGAGTTTGTATGTTCTCCCCGTGTTTGCGTGGGTTTCCTCCGGGTTCCTCCCACACTCCAAAGACATACTGATAGGGACTCTAGATTGTGAGCCCCAATGGGGAAAGCGTTGCCAATGTATGTAAAGCGCTGCAGAATTAATAGCGCTATATGTGGTGGTAGTAGTAGGTAACAAGCTCAGAATACTCTGAAAACTAGGGAATCAATCAAGTCTCATTTTATGATCTCAGATGAGCATAAAAGTAGAGGACAGGATCCAGACCGATGAATTCCAACAACCTAACAATTGCTGCAAAAATATATATTGGAAATTGCGAAAAAAAAACCTGTAAGGGTAAAGAATCTGTACAAACTTCCATAGACAAGGGACAGCTTAGACAAAAGCAAAAAAAAATATAAAATAATAAAAAAAATAAAATATAAAAAAAGATATATGAAAAAAATAAAATAAAAAACATTTAAATAAATAAAACATTAGTCTTTTTGCTTAATATATGCAAAGTTAAGCTACTTTTCTAAAATAGTCTGCATTATGAATTTTCTACCATTTTGATGCTGCAAAATGATACGAATCCGTCAAAGCTCCTTCTCCCGACTCTCTTCCCTCCACACTCCCTTCTCTCAGAGATAATAGGAAGGAGACGGTTGTAAACAAACCTCTCATGGAGAGGATAGAAAGTATCTACAGTTACAAGGAGGGCAGAGAAAACAAGCTATAGACAAGGAGCATGGAATAAATAAGTGCAGGATAGAAGCTGTGCTCACTCCCAGCCTATATTACTGAGAGAGAAACTCCTACAAGAGAACGATCAGACATGTGGATCAGGGCACAAGCTGCATATCAAGGAGTCCGAAAATAAAGGAACAAACACTGTAGACTAAAAATGAGTGCAATTTTACTAAAGGTAACAACTGATATTTGGAGAAATCATTTTCACAGATCCATAGCCTTTAAAGAACAAATGAAATGAAAACTGTAACCATCTATTATTTTTAGCACATATAATTTATGTTTTTCCTTTTCCCAGCTGGTGGGAAAAAAAATCTGTCTAAAGGGCATTTATGGTTTAAAAAAAAAAAATTATATACATTAATAAAAACTAGTGCTCTGTTCGGTGTCCAAATCTCAGAGTGAGGAGCGTGGCCCTCTCTGGAGGACCCGTCCTGTCCAGACACTTTGCTTTAACTCCAAGGCGCTGTCATAAAATGTAAACGCTTAAAGGGCCATCGTTCCCCAGAGTACAGCTAGTCGTTTTTTGGGGGTTGGTGAAACATTAGGGGAAAGACCGATCTGCTAAATATTTGTGGACCCTTCTAGTAACTGCAGAACCTCTTTAATCCAGCTGCATGTATAACACACGGCTCGGATTCTCATCACCTATCACCTTGTTCTGCGCACGCAGAGGCTTATGTTATAGCAGAGCAGATAACACGGGCTCAGATTACATGCCCGTGCTATGCTACGTATGTGCATACTGGAAGGGGGAGAGCGGCTAAAATGCAGGTGAAGTGGGGGGGGGGGGGGAGAACACCGGCGGAGACTCTATGGCAAACAGCCAAAAACTGAGGCAAGGTGCAATCCCTTTATTCCAAAATTAGAAAGAAAAAAAAAAACTCAAGTAAATTTATTTTACCAAATTTTTACCCTTTTCTCTGTCTTACTGACTTCTATTTTTTTCTTTTATTTTTAACTATCCAATAATTCAGAATTTCCTAATCCAGCAACGATCAGGACCTGTCAGTGGTGGATAAAAAATAAATAAATAAAAAAAAAATATTATATTATATATATTCCCTATATATTGTGTTTTATGAATTTTTTATACCCAATTTTAAATATATTATATATATATATATATATATATATAAAAAAATAAAATATAATAATAAACAAACAATATAAACAATTAAAAAATATATATATTGTTTATATGTATTGTTTGTTTATTATTACATTTTTTACATTATATATATATATTATATATATATATATAGAAAAAAATAAAATATAATAAAAAACAAACAATAAACAGTAAAAAAATATATTTTTTATTGTTTATATTTATTTTATTATATTTTATTATATTTCATATTATAAACAAATAACTATAAACCAATAAAAAAATATATATTTTTTATTGCTTATATTTATTGTTTGTTTATTATATTATATATATATATATATATATATATATATATATATTATAATAATAAACAAATATAAACAATAAAAAAATTCTATATATTTTTTGTTTATATTTATTGTTTGTTTATTATTATATTTTATTTTTTATTGTATATTTATTTATTTTTTACAAATTTAGCAGAAACTTACTTGTGCAAATGTCTAAGGCTATGTGTCCACGGTAGAATGTTGCTGCGGATTTTTCTGCATGAAAATCCGCGACTTTCGCGGCAAATCCGCACCTTATTTTTGCTGCGGATTTGCCGCGGATTTTGATGCGGATTTTTTTTTTTTTTTTTTCCCAATTCTAAAGCCAAAATCCACACCAAAATCCGCAACAATAATTGACATGCTGCAGATTTTTCCGGATCAAAATCCGCGGCAAATCTGCCGCGGAAAAATTCGCAGCATGGACACAGCATTTACAAAATGCCATAGAAATGGCTGGGAAGTGCCGCTGCTGCAGATTGTCGGAAAATCCGCGGCTTTTCCGCGAGAAATCCGCGGCAAAATCCGCGCATTTTCCGCAGCGTGGACACATAGCCTAACAGTCTTGAGGAAACAGGAGGAAGAAAAAAACTAAAATGCACCAAATATTTTGTTTAGAAATATATATTTATATATATTTATTTTATTTTTATTTTTTTTACTTTATTTTAATTTATTTTTTTTATTATTTTCTATTTTTCATTTATTGCCTCAATTTGTGCTATTTTTCACTATTTCTCCATTCATGAATCTTCCGATACAGCTGTGACTTTCCTGACTTTTCACCTTAATGGTAAATTCTCCTTCCTGGACATTTATCTACAAGAGACAAATGTCTTAAAGGGATTTAAAGGGATACTTTCATCTTCATAAATAGCCATGTTTTCCGATAGCGCTCATAAATACAAGCAATTTTGCCATTTACTGCTAATTAAAATTTTCAGCCATTCTTGAGATATTAACACTTTTGCTTGCAGCTCGTTGACATAGAAACCGACCACCGCTGCCGGACAGCAGAATATACACAGTACTTTTAAGAATTTCTTTATTGAGCTTGTAAGCGCTGCTCTGAAGCTGGCAGGTTGGCTGAGGCGCCCTGTTACCTCCTATTAATGACCGACCTCAGCCGAGTGCTTACAAGACAGACAGCAGTGGTGGTCGGTCTCCTAGGCAACAAGCAGTTAACTAAGCAAAAGTTTTAATATCTCAAGAATGGCTGAAAATATTAAAAAGCAGTAAATTACAGAAGTGCTTGATTTTACAAGCTCTATCCGGCTAGATCAATCTTCATAGATGGGAAATAACCCCTTAAAGACGTGCGGCTCAGAGTGGGGACCCATCACTAGAAGACGTCGCTACAGGTGAACAGTGCTCTATTTTTTTGTATAGGAAATTCAAAAACTGCTCGTTCAGGAATATTTAATATCCCAAACAAATGAAAACAGATCCTCGAAAATTCCCACCGATCGCTCCTCTCAGGACAGCTGAGCTCCAGGAAGACGGGGTCTCACATGCCTCAAATGTTCGAGACGAGACTGTCCCTTTAAGAGTTTTTCTCCCTGCAGCTAATTTTTTTACTCAGTGTAGACATAGTCGGGACTCCACACTAATATATTATAAGTGCAGGATACAGAGAATACTACAGGAGCACGGGGGCACAATCACCCAAACTGTGTTATAAAAGTGCGGTATATAAGACTAGAAGATAAGTAATGTATGTACACAGTGACTGCAGAATAGTGAGTGCAGCTCTGGAGTATAATACAGGATATAGCTCAGGATAAGTAAGGTATCACAGTGACTGCAGCAGCAGAATAGTGAGTGCAGCTCTGGAGTATAATGGAGAAGGTAGCTCAGGATCAGTAATGTATGTACACAGTGACCCACCAGCAGAATAGTGAGTGCACCTCTGGAGTATAACGGAGAAGGTAGCTCAGGTTCAGTAATGTATGTACACAGTGACCCACCAGCAGAATAGTGAGTGCAGCTCTGGAGTATAATGGAGAAGGTAGCTCAGGTTCAGTAATGTATGTACACAGTGACCCACCAGCAGAATAGTGAGTGCAGCTCTGGAGTATAATGGAGAAGGTAGCTCAGGATCAGTAATGTATGTACACAGTGACCCACCAGCAGAATAGTGAGTGCAGCTCTGGAGTAGAATACAGGATATAACTCAGGATCAGCAGAGGATAAGTGGATAAGTAATGTAATGTATGTACACAGTGACTCCTCCAGCAGAATAGTAAGTGCAGCTCTGGAGTATAATACAGGATGTATCTTAGGTTTAGTATAGTATCTGTAATGTAATATACTTTATTTACTCAGTGACTGTAGCAGCAGAATAGTGAGTGCAGCTGTGGAGTATAAAACAGGACATAGATCAGGAGCAGTAAAGTAATGTATATACACAATGACTGCACCAGCAGAATAGTGAGTGCAGCTCTGGGGTACGTAACTCAGGATCAGTGCAGGATAAAGGAATGTTATGTATGTACACAGTGTAATGACTGCAGCTCTGGCGTATAATGCAGGAGGTAACTCAGGATAAGTAATGTATGTACACAGTGACTACACCAGCAGAATAGTGAGTGCAGCTGTGGAGTATAATGCAGGAGGTAGCTCAGGATCAGTAATGTATGTACACAGTGACTGCACCAGCAGAATAGTGAGTGCAGCTGTGGAGTATAATGCAGGAGGTAGCTCAGGATCAGTAATGTATGTACACAGTGACCCACCAGCAGAATAGTGAGTGCCGCTGTGGAGTATAATACAGGAGGTAGCTCAGGATCAGTAATGTATGTACACAGTGACTGCACCAGCAGAACAGTGAGTGCCGCTGTGGAGTATAATGCAGGAGGTAGCTCAGGATCAGTAATGTATGTACACAGTGACTGCACCAGCAGAATAGTGAGTGCAGCTGTGGAGTATAATGCAGGAGGTAGCTCAGGATCAGTAATGTACACAGTGACTGCACCAGCAGAACAGTGAGTGCCGCTGTGGAGTATAATGCAGGAGGTAGCTCAGGATCAGTAATGTATGTACACAGTGACTGCACCAGCAGAACAGTGAGTGCAGCTGTGGAGTATAATGCAGGAGGTAGCTCAGGATCAGTAATGTACACAGTGACTGCACCAGCAGAACAGTGAGTGCCGCTCTGGAGTATAATGCAGGAGGTAGCTCGGGAGCAGCACTGTGTTGTCCCCTGTGCTGGCTGTCTCCTGCTCTTTGCTGCTTCCTGGCAGCTCCTGTCTGGGCCCCCGGGGGCCGGTCCTGCCGGCAGCAGCTCAGCACCTACCTTGGGTTTGTACAGCCACTTTCTGAACCTGTTCATCATTCCCTCCGAGGCTGTGCGGCTGCTGGATGTCACTGCTCCCCAGGGGATTGTCCCCTTCTCCTGCCGGCTGCTCCTAGTGCTCCTCTGGAAATCCGGGTGTCAGTCGCCCCAGCCCGGGGAGCACGCCCGCGGCCGGCTCCGCGCTGTATTCCGAGCAGCAGCAGTGAGGGCTCCACTGACAACCCCAATACAGTCACCATCCCAAGCGAGCAGCGCCACTCTGACACGTCCGCGCATGCGCGCCGGCTAGCTGGAGCCAAGGCACCTAGCATCGCTCCGCCCCAAGCCGCGTCCCAGCAACCAATCAGCAGAAGGGGGCGGAGACATTTATTTTAATTACCTCTGCCCAGTGGAACTTTCTCCGTCGCCATTTTTGAACCGGGCAGCCGTAACCTATCAAGACAGAAGCGTTTTAGCACGTGGTGATAATAGAAATGTAAAAAAAACATAAGCGCTACGGCTAAAAACCTACTTTTAATGTAAGAAAAATACAATGTATCCAGAATTATTCTATTCAGTTTGACAGATAATGCAACAGTGACGACACATTGGTATTTTGCCCGAATCAAAAATGGCCGCCGAATACTTAAGGGTGGAGTCTCATACGCCCCGCCCAACTCCTCAATCCATATGTATATATACACTGCCCTCCTGAGATGCTGATACTGGGATGTAGAGATGTTTCCCATAAGATGACGTGTGGCGGAGCTGGAAATAGAAGTCATTATCATCTCTGTGTACTAGAAAGAAGGGCTCCATTCTCAGCCACAGCCATTAATCCTGCGCATGTGGTTGTGCAGTCATACACCTGCCATGATAATGACAGAGCGCATACATGTAATGAACGTCACACTGCTCAGGCCTGCACGAGTGACAATACATATTTTTATATATATATATATATATATATATATATATAATATAGATATATATATATAGATATATACATATATAGATATATAGATCTATATATAGCTATATATATATATACACAATACTGTGCAAAAGGCTTAGGTAGGTGTGGAGACAATGCTGCACGGTAGGAAAGCTTAATAAAAACAGCAGCGTTAACAGTTTATTTTTATCAATTAAATTGCAAGAATAAAGAAAATAAAGCTAAATCATCAATATCTGGTGACCGCCCTCTGCCGCCATCACTTCTTCTAGGTCACTTGCTCATAAGTTTTGAAGGAACTCGGCAGGGAGATTTTTCCAAACATCTTGGAGAACTAACCACAGATCTTCTGTGCAAATCCTTCTGTCTCTTCCTATAATCCCACACAGAGAGGATGATGTTGAGGTCGGAGCTCTGCGGGGGCCGGATCATCACTTCCAGGTCACTTACACACAGTTTTGGAAGGGTCTCTGCAGGGAGATGTTTCTAAACATCTTGGAGAACTAACCACAGATCTTCTGTTTAGGAGGCTCGTGCAAATCCTTCTGTCTCTTCCTATAAGCCCAGACAGACTGGATGATGATGAGTGCAGGGCTCTGCGCGGGCCGGATCATCACTTCCAGGACTCCTTGTGGAGATAGCTCTTAGGCCTCCTTCACACGTCCGTGTCTCCGGTACGTGTTTGGTCCATTTCCTCACATGCTGGAGACACGGGCACACGCAGACCGATTAAAATCAATGAGTCTGCGCTCACGTGCGTGTTTTGCCATGGACCGTGTGTCCGTGTGGAGCGTACGGGTGCCCGTGTGCTCCACACGTAGATATGTCCGTTTTTCTCCGGCATCATGGTTGTCACACGGACCGCACGGAAGTGATTCGTGTGACACGCACCGGAGAAAACACACGTCTGTGAATTAAAATAAATTTCTATACTCACCTTCTCCAGCCCTCCTGTCTCTGCCGCTACTGTCACTCGCTTACGACCTCCGCTCATTATGCTCATTGCATATTCACTTCACTACGGCCGGAAGCAGCAGCGCGGGGAGTCGGCAGGACCGGAGACCGAAGATCAGCACCACGGACAGCGACGCCAGGGACAGGTGAGCAGAAAGTTCCTGTTCTCCGTGTGTTATCATGGATAACATACGGAGAACACACGTAGCCTATAAACACGGCGCACGAAGGGAATACGCATCTTTGACACGTCCGTGAAAAACGTGCGTGATTTTCACGAACATGTGAAAGAGGCCTTAAAGGGGTTGTCCATTGCTTTTACATTGATGGTCTGTCCTTAGGATAGGTCATCAATGTCTGATCAGCAGGGGTTCTGCACCCAGTACCCCCGTCAATCAACTTTTCTCGGTGCTGATGGTGGCAGTTGGCGGCCGGAAATGCTGAGCTCCACAGCTGCTCCATCTTCTATAGTGGCCGTGTGTCATGGGTGACAGACAGTCATGTGGTTTCTGGCCATAGAAGGTGGCTGCACAGAATGCTCCCTGACTTTCCAGTGTTCCTGCTGTCAGTATTCATTGGTATAGGTAGCTTTCCTACTGGATTCATCTCTCTCCCTTTTGGACCCAGCAGGAGCTTGACTTCCACCTAGTTGCTGATCATCAGTATTCTCTTGGTGCTTAAATACCCCTTCTTTCCTTGGACTGGTGCTGGTGATATTTTCAGTTCATTCAAGCCTTAGTTGCAAGCAGGTGGCTTGCACTCATCTGTGGTATCGTTGCTGAAAACTATGCTGAATTTCCACCTGAGTCATCTGTAGATAAGTAGTTCATGCATTTTCCCATTGTGCGTCCCTGTTTTTCATCTATAGTGTTTAGTGGGGTTGGCGAAGAGCTCATCACATCCCAGCACTAGGGATACTCAGGGTCAGGTATTCGGCTCAGTGCATAGCTGCGGACCCAATCTAGGATGGTGAGGGACCCCAGTGACCAGAATTAGGCTTCGTCAGGAATAACCATCTTCCCTCTCCCTAGACACAGGGTTTCCCTTCCCTTTCGCAGTTCAGTTGGCACTTCTTCGTACCGAGCGTGGCATCACAACTGGGTGCTGCACATCTCCCTCCCATGCAAATCAATATCAGGCGGATGTGCAGTAACTAAGCCGCTGTAGCCGCTATCAGAGAATGGGGCAGCAACAGAACTGAGCATTTGCAGCTGCCTGCTGCCACCACCGGCACCGATAACGACTGATCAGTGAGGGTGCTCGGTGTCGGACCCCGGCCGATCAGACATTGTTGACCTATCCTATGGATATCCCATCAATGTGAAAGTAGTGGACGACCCCTTTAAGAACTATCTTCAGTGTAAAGAAAAACAAGCAGACCTGGAAGTGATGATCCAGCCCCCGCAGAGCCCCGATCTCTCAAACGATACGCCATCAATATTTAAGTAGTGGACAACCTTTTTGATAAGATTCGCTGGATGTTTGGGGTCGTTGTACGGCTGCAGAATAAATTTGGAGCCAATATTGTGTGTACTGAGGAAATCATCCAGCCCTGATATAAAAGCTGTTATAGTATCTGTCATTACTACCTCTTGTGGTCGGCATTCCACAGCCTGACTGCTCTAACTGTAAAGAACCCTTTCCTATTTAGCTGCCGGAATCGCTTTTCTTCCCCTCGCAGTGAGTGCCCCCTGGTCCTTAATATTGTCTTCGAAAAGTCTAATCAGAAGTGGTCTTCATGGACGAATAGTGGTCAAAGAACCAAGACCTTCCATATGGAAGCAAGGCCAGGTGACTTGACTATACACAAAAACATAGGAAGTGGGTGCAAACAAAATGGCAGCAGGTGCTCTGGACGCATGAGTAAAAGGGTGAAATATTTGGCTGTATAGGAAGGCAGTGTATTCACCAAAAAGCTGTAGAGAGGATAAAATGGAACAGAGAAGAAGAATTTCAGGTAGGACGTATGCAAACAGCCTCAATACACGGATAAGTCATAACAGTAAAACTTATGTAACTCTGTTTTCACACAGTCCATGATCAGAAAACCCGGCCTGACTCCCCGAGCTGTTTCATATGAACCCGTTAGCTGAAGTTTGGAGATCCTGTAGTCGGACCAGGTCTGGCCAACTCGGTGTGATGCTAGTTACTACTTACGGATAATAAAGGAAGGGTAGTCAGACAAGCCGGGGTCAGTAAACAGGAGGACACGACAGGACATAGGGAGTAGGCAGAAACGCAGTCAAGTCACAGGCCGAGGGTCAGAATTCCAGGAGAGTACGTGTTAGATTCAGGGAGCAGACAGAGACGTGGTCAGGTAATGGTCCGAGGTCAGAAGCCAGGAAGTAACGACAAGAACAGGGAGTGGGAAGAGAGCAGTCAAACAAGAGTCCCCGGTCAAGAAACTTAGATCAGAACACAAGCACAAACACAAGCCAAGAGCACAACTGCAGAACCAGAGAGTACGACTGGTAAGGTTCTGGGAGAGCGTGCTCAGTAATGAAACAGAGCAATTACAAGGAAGGTGGAACACCTGAGTAAAAAGCACCTCCCAGAACCTGCATGGAATCCTGTGCTGTAAGCAACCTGTCAGCAAGTACTCAAAGAAACACAGCAGAGCATCTCCAAATGCAAGATGCTCTGTACAAAGGAAACATGTCACTGCCGGCTCTGTAGTTCAGGAAGGCGCAGGAGAGCATCACCTGTGTGCAAGATGCTCTGCACAGAGGAATAATGTCACTGCTGGCTCCGTAATTCAGGAAGGCGCGGCAGAGCATCACCTGTGGGCAAGATGCTCTGTACAGAGAAATCGTGACATTTGTACTGTGTGAAATCAGCCATAGGCTAGGTCAGTCATGGCAAACCTTTCAGAGGCCGAATGCCCAAACTGTAGCCCTAAACCCAATTTTTTTTCTGAAGTGCCAACAGAGCAATCTAACCAATTCTATTATGTAAATAATTGATTTTAACCTTACCTTTGCAATCTTCTCTTCTCTTCTCTTCTCATGCATGCTTACCACACATTGAAGTTCAGCCTCTCCTACTGCCCTTTCCAGACACAGCAGTTGAATTAATCTTTAAGGAAAAAAAAATACAGAATATTAGACAGACAGATTTTAGCATGGAATGCAATCAGATAACACCCTGAAATCCACATCTACATTTCAAAGTCTGAACATGTCGAATTCGACTTGCTCCCCTCCCCTTTTATTTTGAAGTTATGTCCCCCTTCCTGGGCCACTTCCTGTTAAACATGTCCCCCATCCTGTTATATATTTACTACATTCTGGAATATTTGTCACCATCATAGCCCCATCCTGGTAAATGTTCCCCCATCCTGGTAAATGTCCCCCCATCCTGGCATGTACCCCCATCCTGGTAAATGTTCCCCCATCTTGGTAAGTATTCCCCCATCCTGGTAAATGGTCTCCCCATCCTGGTAAATGTTACCCCATCCTGGCATGTTCCCTTATCCTGGTAAATGTGTACCTTCCTAGTAAATGTACCCCATCCTGGCATGTTCCCCCATCTTGGTGTCGCGGGCGGAGGAGGGGACGCCGCGCTCTCCCACTGCTCGGGTCCGACTGCCGCTGCAGCTGCTGCGGCCTGCTGCTGCTGCTCGGTGGCTCGAGCGATGGGCCGGATCCCGGGGACTCGAGCGGCGCTCCTCGCCCGTGAGTGAAAGGGGATTGGGATTTGGGATAGTTTATTGTCCGTGACGCCACCCACGGTTGTGGTGATTTGTTGACACCACTGCTGCTCTGTATGGGGATCCCGGGGACTGATGACAGGGAGCAGCAAAGTTGTTGGTTCTCCCCTCCGTGGGTAGGGGGTTGTTGTCCCGGGGCCCAGTGATGAGGTGCGTGATGCAGGGCTTGGTGGGGTGCAGGGACGCGGGGGCAGCGCTGTGCCTTGCGGCACTGTGGTACTCACTCAGCCTGAGACGATGACACAGTTCTCGGTAAAACACACGGCTGGAAAGACGGTTCCCACGGACGGCTGCACTTGCTTTCCCCAGTAGTTGACGGTGACGGTCCCTTTTCCTGCACCTAAGATGATGATGGTTGCGATGGGTTCCCACCGGTAACCCGCTCCCCAGCTTGGATATGGGCCGGAGCAGCCCTACTTTGCCCGCAGGCGCTGGCCCTGAGAAACTGGTGCCCTGGCGGTGGCGGTGTTCCTCTGTAACGGTTGGACTATTGCCTTCAATCGGGACTTGCTTGTTGGGAGACCCAGAGGTCCCCTTCACTGACGGATTTGGCAAATTCACGGCGACTCCTAGCCTTGCCGGGATCCAAAAGGCCCCTGCCACTGGTGCTGACTGTTCTTCGAATACCGCTCCGGTACCGCCGGGCCACCACCCGTCCGCGGTCCTTTCGGCAACCTCAAAACAGTCACACCTGCAGACAGTCACCGCCGTCTGCTGACCTTGCTGTCTCTCAGTCCGGGGCACACACCCGGACCAGCTTCAGGCTGTCTTAACTGTCACTTTCCCTTTACTTCAGCTTCTCTCCTTAGCTCCTCTACCACTTCCTTCTACTTCCTCCTCCTAAACTGCACTGCCTGGTTCTCCCGCCTCCAGGGCTGTGTACTCCTCGGTGGGCGGAGCCAACCGCCTGGCCCACCCCCTGGTGTGGACATCAGCCCCTGGAGGAAGGCAACAAGGATTTTAGGTTAGCCTTGGTGTTCCTAGCTGGGGTGTAGGGTGTGGTGGTGTTATGACCTGTGACCCCTGGCTTGCCCAGGGCGTCACATTCCCCCTTAGCAAAATGCAGACCGTCCGCGGGCTGCCCGTCCAACACCGGTTTTATTTTCTGCAAATATATAAAAAGGTAAACATAATACAACTTATGACATCATCCCACATCGGGAGGTTCGGTACTTAAACGTTGCAAACGGTAACATTAAAACGGTTGCTACTGCCGCTCTCTCCCACCCAAGTAACCTGGCCCTGATGCTGCCCCTAAAACCCAGGCAGCACCCCTTGACCCCAGTCCCGAACCAGTTACCCAAGCGGGATCTGTCCTTCCCCTCCAGAGGGTAGCCACCGGTTCCTGTGGTGGCTGGGCCCCAGCCTGCTCCACTGCGGGCCCTCCCTCCAGCCTGCCTCTCCGGAGGCGGTAACGGTTAGCTGCAACAACAGATTTTATTTACAACCCACTTAACGTTTGTGGTTGCCCTGCAAGTTCACGGGCTTGTCCATAGGAGTTCCTATGCAAACAACTTTTCAAGCGGTCCCCACGGGGACAACGGTGCCGGCAACGGCCGGTTTCCAATCACGGTAGACAATCAGGTAAATCTTCGGTTATTATTCTCATTTTTGGAAAACTTTTTCAAACACACTTTAAACACACATTTTCTTCCCCCTCCCCCCCCTTTTAAAGAACGGTTTCCCTGTACCTAAGTGGGGGCCTACCTAGGTTGGGACGGGTGGACCTCCGGGGTCCGGTGTCAGTGGGGCTAGGCAGTGGGGCAGAGGGAACAATCGGTTCCTCCTCCCTGCTATCGTGTGGGGCAGGCGGAGGCATAGGGGAGCTGGGCACAGGTTCATCCCTGGGCACTGGCACTGGTTCTGGCTCACGGTTGACCGCTTCCACCACTTCTTCATCCACAGGTTGTGGGAACAGTATCACTGGAAGAATCACCGTGCCGTTCTGTGTAGGCCAGTCTGCTGGGAAGTCACCCATCACAGTGTAGATCACCTCTTTTGCCTTCTCTGCTGGTGGAGGAACTGGTACTTCAGCCGCCGCCCTCAATGCTGGTGGGCACCTTTTCAGATGGTCCTGGGAAACCGTGGCCAAAGTGCCCCCTTGGTCACGACTGATCTGGTAGGCCTTTCCATCTTCCCATCCTGTGGGTTGTATGACGTATGGGATTTGTTCCCATTGATCATCCAGCTTGTGGGTCTTCCTCTTCCGCTTTAACACCACATCTCCAGGCTGGAAAGGGCCCGCAGACGCTTTCTGATTGAAGCGCCGCTCCTGTTGTTCTCGACTCCGACTTAGATTCTTCTCCACATACTCCTGAATCTGTCGGTACTGCACCCTCCGCCGGGTGTCCCATTCAGCCGTTGAGGGGAGTGTCTCTGGGGCTTCCAGTCCCATTTCCAGGTCCACCGGCAGTCGGCCGGGCCGAGCCCTCATCAAATACGCTGGGGTGCACTTCGTTGAGCTAGACGGGATATTGTTGTACATATCGACCAAGTCAGGCAGCTTCTCCGGCCACAGGTTCCGCTCCTCCAACGGCAACGTTTTGAGGAGGCCAAGGACCAGATGGTTCATCTTCTCACACATACCGTTGGTCTGGGCATGGTAAGGTGTGGTCCGGATCTTCTTGCAGCCGTACAGCTGACAGAACTCATGGAACACCTCCGCCTCAAAGGCTGGACCTTGGTCGGTAAGCACCTTCTCAGGGTATCCATGGGGTCGACAGAAGTAAGCTTGGAACGCTCTAGCGGCGGTACGGCCGGTTAAGTCCTTGACCGGGACAACCACCATGAACCGGGAGTAATGATCTACTGTGGTCAGAGCGTAAGTGTACCCACTTCGGCTGGGGGTGAGCTTTACATGGTCCAAGGCGACCAGCTCCAGCGGTTGGTGTGTAATGATCGGGCGTAGGGGAGCCTTCTGGCTGGCTTCATCCTTCCTCCTCAACGTACAAGGACCGCACTCTCGACACCAGGCCTCCACAGACTCCCGCATCCCACTCCAATAGAACCGCTTCCTCAACAGCATCTCCAGCTTCTTCCATCCGAAGTGGCCGGCACCATCATGGTACGCCTGCAGAACAGTGGGTACATCAGCTTGGGGAATAACCAACTGGCGGATCTTCTCATGGGTCTTCGGGTTGATCAGCTCACGGTACAACCTCCCCTGATGTAGACACAGCCGGGTCCGTTCCTTCCACAAGCGTTGGGCTTCAGCTGGGGTGGCAGGGTCCATCCCAGCAGCGCCTTGCTCCACCAGGGTCTTGACTAGGCGGACAGCGGGCGCCTGATTTTGAGCTTCCTGCCACTCCTGACTGGGCAGCGGATCCAGGTTCACCCGTTGTTGGTGGACATGTACCTTCTCAGTTGGTGGCCGGTGAAATGCAGGCAACTCGATCTCTTCGAGGTCATCATCCTCGCACCCTCCTTCTGACAAGTGGGGCATCCGAGAGAGGGCAACAGCATTAATGTTGACACGACCGGCCCTGTATTTGATTGTGAAGTCATAGTTGGCTAGTCTGGCCACCCACCGCTGCTCCAACGCGCCCAGCTTGGCCGTGTCCAGGTGAGTCAACGGATTGTTATCCGTGAAAGCGGTGAATTTTGCTGCGACCAAGTAGTGGCGGAACCGCTCGGTGATAGCCCACACCAGTGCCAGGAGCTCGAGCTTGAAGGAGCTGTAGTTCTCAGGGTTCCTTTCAATCGGCTGGAGTTTTCGGCTAGCATAGGCAATCACCTTCTCCTTTCCCTCCTGGACCTGGGACAGGACTGCCCCCAAACCCACATTGCTGGCGTCTGTGTAGAGGATGAATGGGCAGCCGTAGTCAGGGTACGCTAGGACCTCTTCTCCAGTCAAGGCCGCTTTCAGCTGACGGAAGGATTCCTCATGCCTGTCCTCCCACACCAGTGGGGCTCCAATGGGTCTACCACCTTTGGTCTGTCCCACGAGGAGGTCTTGCATGGGAGCAGCCATCTTCGTGTACCCTTTGATGAAGCGCCGGTAGTACCCCACCAGACCCAAAAACTGCCTTACTTCCCTCACGGTGGTTGGTCTTGGCCAGTCCTGGATGGCAGTGATCTTCTCAGGGTCGGGGGGCGACACCTTCCGCACTCACCACATGCCCCAGGTACTGCACTCTGGGTTTCAGCAGGTGGCACTTAGAGGGCTTCAACTTCATCCCGTATTTGGCAAGGGACGCGAACACCTCGGCTAGGTGCTCCAGATGGGCTTCATATGTCTGAGAGTACACAATCACATCATCCAGGTATAACAGGACGGTCTCGAAGTTTAGATGTCCCAGACAGCACTCCATCAGCCGTTGGAAGGTTCCAGGGGCATTGCACAGCCCAAACGGCATACTATTGAATTCACAGAGCCCCACTGGGGTGGTGAAGGCGGTTTTCTCCCGGTCCTCCGGGGCCACTGCCACTTGCCAATACCCGCTGGTGAGGTCAAGGGTAGAGAAGTAATTCGCAGTTCTCAGTGCGGCCAAAGACTCTTCAATATGGGGCAGTGGGTAGGCATCTTTATGCGTTATCTGATTAATCTTCCGGTAGTCCACACACATCCGCATGGTACCATCCTTCTTCTTGACTAGTACCAACGGAGCGGCCCAGGGACTACAGCTGTCCCGAACAACCCCTGCCTCCTTCATGTTCCTCAACATATCTTTGGCACACTGGTAATGTGCAGGGGGAATAGGCCTGTACCTCTCTTTGATAGGGGGGTGTTCACCGGTGGGGATGTTGTGTTGGACCCCTTTGATCTGCCCAAAGTCTAGTGGATGTTTGCTGAAAACTTGTTCATACTCCCGCACCACCCTGTATACCCCTGCTTTGTGATGTGTAGGGGTATCATCAGTGCCCACGTGTAGCTGTTGGTGCCACTCATTTACCTCCCCTTGAGGCGGGGGAGTGCTGGTAGTAGGTGGGGAAACTGAGGGAGTGGCCTCGTGGCTGGTGTGGGGATCCAGGGTGAGCAGCTTGGCAATGGTGGCATACCGGGGAAGCCTGACTTCTTCCTCCCCACAGTTCAGTACCCTCACGGGCACTCTCCCCTTCTTTACGTCTACCACCCCTCGGGCGGCCATTACAGTGGGCCAGTGCTCGGAGGGTATGGGCTCCATCATGGCAGGGTAGTCACGCCCCTGAGGCCCTACCGCTGCCCTACACCAAATCATCATCTCACTCCTAGGGGGCACAATCAACGGAGCAACATCCATCACTCTCACTCCACCAATTTCTCCCCTTGTTGAGTTTACATGCTGGCAGTACATCAAGGCTCGGATCTCACGCTGCACAGCTCTCTGTCGGCTCCCCGCCGCCGTGGTGGCCAGCTGTTGCAGTAGGGCCAACACATCACCCATACAGTGCTCCATCACATTGGTTCCTAGCACTATCTTCGGGTTATGATCACTGGGTTCATTCATGATCACAATCATACCCTGGTGTTGCAGTTCAGCTTGCCCCACTGTCATAGCCACCTGTTTATACCCCACTTGGGTCAATGGGAGTCCATTAGCAGCAATTAGCGTGATACTAGTATCTGGGGGAGCCAGCTCGTCTATCCCCCAATACCACTGGTACAATGTGTATGGTATGGTGGTTACCTGTGATCCAGTGTCCAAGAGAGCCATCACCGGTATGCCGTCCACAGCCACGGGGATGATGGGCCGGGCCCCGATATACCAGTCCCGCCAGTCTGGGGGGCCACGGGGTTCTACTCCTGAGGATTGGCCCGGGGCCCCAGGGGTTGCTCGTTTAACGGGCACTGTCGGGAGTAATGCCCAGGCTTACGGCACTTGTAGCAGGTTGGAGGTCTGCTCCGCGGGTTGTTAGCACTTCTCCGCTGCATCCAGGGAACATCCTCAGGGCTGTCGGCAAGCTGTATCTGTGCTGGAGGCTGAGATCTGGTCAAAGGTTGGAGTGCAGCGAGAATCTTGGCGAGGTCTCCGTCCATCCGACGGACCTGGGCTGCCAGTTCCTCCATAGTGCTGCTTGGGGCTGCAGGTGTTGGAGAGGTTGGTAGGGCAGGGGCCACCACAACGGGGCCGTCTCAATGGGCCACGGGGCTGGCTCCAAGATTTCTGAAGCTGGGGGCTGCAGTGCTTTAATGGCCCGTTCCTTTAACACGGCAAAGTCCACATCAGGGTGTTCCAGGGCCCACAGCCGGAGCTGTTTGCGATCCTCAGGGGACCTCATCCCCTGCACAAATTGCTCTACTAACATCTTGTTGCTGTCCGCCTCATTGATAGGATTTACCCGCTTTAGCGTGCGGAGGGCGGTTTGCAGACGTAGAGCATAGTCCCGAATGCTATCCACAGACCGTTGCCGGCACTGGTAAAACTGCATCCTCAGCTCAGCTTCAGTACGGGTCTCAAAGGCAGTCTGTAGCTTTTCAAAGATGGTGGCTACAGAGAACCGGTCCCCCTCGGCCCAGGTCTCCGCCTCCTGCTCAGCCGCGCCGGTTAACTGGCCCAGCACTACCGCTGCACATTGCTTATCGGTCAGGGGGTACAGTTCTAGCAACGGGTTAAGCTTTTTCCGGAAGACCTGTAAAGCATCAGGTTTCCCGTCATACTGCGGTAGCCAGGTAGCTCCGGGCGCATAGGGCAAGGAGAACGGCATCACCTGAGTGAGCGCGGGGGCCGCGGCACCTCCCGCCAGCGCAGCCGGGACCTGGGCAGGCCCATTCCCATCCACGGGTGCCACTGCGGCTGCGACCACCGCTCCTCCAGCGGCTCCGTCGGGCGCAGACATCTTGTTTCCGTCCCCCTTAGCCTCTTTCCGGCCTCTCCTCTATCGGGGCGGGGTTTTGGCCTTCGCACCTCTACTACTCGAGAAGACGCTCGAGCGGGAACTTTTCGCGCCAAAGATGGCGACTTCTGAAATTTTCCGGCCAGATACCTCCGGCGGTCACAAGGCGCACCTCTACCCAACGGCAGAGCGGTAAGATCCTGTTCGTGACGCCAAGTTGTCGCGGGCGGAGGAGGGGACGCCGCGCTCTCCCACTGCTCGGGTCCGGCTGCCGCTGCGGCTGCTGCGGCCTGCTGCTGCTGCTCGGTGGCTCGAGCGATGGGCCGGATCCCGGGGACTTGAGCGGCGCTCCTCGCCCGTGAGTGAAAGGGGATTGGGATTTGGGATAGTTTATTGTCTGTGACGCCACCCACGGTTGTGGTGATTTGTTGACACCATCGCTGCTCCGTATGGGGATCCCGGGGACTGATGACAGGGAGCAGCAAAGTTGTTGGTTCTCCCCTCCGTGGGTAGGGGGTTGTTGTCCCGGGGCCCAGTGATGAGGTGCGTGATGCAGGGCTTGGTGGGGTGCAGGGACGCGGGGGCAGCGCTGTGCCTTGCGGCACTGTGGTACTCACTCAGCCTGAGACGATGACACAGTTCTCGGTAAAACACACGGCTGGAAAGACGGTTCCCACGGACGGCTGCACTTGCTTTCCCCAGTAGTTGACGGTGACGGTCCCTTTTCCTGCACCTAAGATGATGATGGTTGCGATGGGTTCCCACCGGTAACCCGCTCCCCGGCTTGGATATGGGCCGGAGGAGCCCTACTTTGCCCGCAGGCGCTGGCCCTGAGAAACTGGTGCCCTGGCGGTGGCGGTGTTCCTCTGTAACGGCTGGACTGTTACCTTCAATCGGGACTTGCTTGTTGGGAGACCCAGAGGTCCCCTTCACTGACGGATTTGGCAAATTCACGGCAACTCCTAGCCTTGCCGGGATCCGAAAGGCCCCTGCCACTGGTGCTGACTGTTCTTCGTATACCGCTCCGGTACCGCCGGGCCACCACCCGTCCGCGGTCCTTTCGGCAACCTCCAAACAGTCACCCCTGCAGACAGTCACCGCCGTCTGCTGACCTTGCTGTCTCTCAGTCCGGGGCACACACCCGGACCAGCTTCAGGCTGTCTTAACTGTCACTTTCCCTTTACTACAGCTTCTCTCCTTAGCTCCTCTACCACTTCCTTCTACTTCCTCCTCCTAAACTGCACTGCCTGGTTCTCCCGCCTCCAGGGCTGTGTACTCCTCGGTGGGCGGAGCCAACCGCCTGGCCCACCCCCTGGTGTGGACATCAGCCCCTGGAGGAAGGCAAGAAGGATTTTAGGTTAGCCTTGGTGTTCCTAGCTGGGGTGTAGGGTGTGGTGGTGTTATGACCTGTGACCCCTGGCTTGCCCAGGGCATCACATTGGCATGTACCTTATCCAGGTAAATGTACCCCATCCTGTCATGTACCTCATCCTGGTATGTTCCCCCATCCTAGTAAATATACCCCATCCTAGTAAATGTGTGACGCCCCTGGACTATCAGGTCGTCACAGGGTATTGCACACTCTGCCCTCCCGTGCAATATCCACCTCCTTCTTGGTTATGGGTCCCCAACTACATGGTGTTGCCTACATCAGCTAATCAAAATCCTAGGTACACTCTACATCACATCCACCAGACACACCAGTGGACGGCCTGAGTGGAATAGGCTCACCCACTTGGGGGGTTGGTGAGGGGAGGTCAGGAGTGTCAGGGGTAGGGAGTTGAGCTCGAGAAGTGAAGGAGAGAGGAGGTCAGGAGCCGGGCTCCTAGGAAGCTATCTAGGTGGCAGACGGTGGTCTGGGCCTAGAGGAGTTGGACCCCCGGTCGCAGGGGATCGTGGCAAGGGTCACGGTCAGGGAGTAGCTTCAGGCAAACTGACAAATTACCCGACGAGGGCCTTCAAGATCCGCTCTCCACCCGCTCCAAAATCGGGGTACTAGTGCAACGAGGAGGATAGGACTTTCCACTCAAACGGTCCAGAAAATCCCAAGCGTGAACCCTGAATGCAAGCTCCCACATTTAGCCATAGTGGGGAGCGGGACTCGGTAAGTTCCATACTACCGGGACCAACAGAGAAGTAAACTTAGTGCCAGGAGGCAGGTCACAGATCACCAGGAAGCACCATTGTTGACGGGACCCGAACTAGCTCCCCTCAGCAGCAGCGGTATCCAGAACTTTGGTTTATCCAGTTGTCGGTGTCAGCTTAATGGACTGAGTGAGTATGCAAGTGACCACCTTCACACCCGATAGCACTCCCCAATCACCATCACTGAGTCCCGGGGCATCCCCCCTACCCGTGTAGGGTTCAAACACCTGGCTGCCCCATTCCATCACCCCCCGGGTACTCCCAACTGCAGCAGTGGTACTCCAATTTACCACACACCACGGGAGCTCTAACACAATCTCCTGTAATTCCCCCCCTTCATTTGAGTGGTCACACGACCCCCGGGTCCGGAGACCCTCGAGCCACTGAGAACCCGGATCCGAGCAGCCCGGCTGCTGATGTGTCGCTGTCGCGGGCGGAGGAGGGGACGCCGCGCTCTCCCACTGCTCGGGTCCGGCTGCCGCTGCTGCTGTGGCCTCTGCTGCTCGGTGGCTCGAGCGATGGGCCGGATCCCGGGGACTTGAGCGGCGCTCCTCGCCCGTGAGTGAAAGGGGATTGGGATTTGGGATAGTTTATTGTCTGTGACGCCACCCACGGTTGTGGTGATTTGTTGACACCATCGCTGCTCCGTATGGTTGGTTGTCCCGGGGCCCGGTGATGGGGTAGGGATGGATGGCAGGCCAGGTGTGGGGCCTGGTGAGGTGCAGGGTCGAGGTGGCAGCGCTGTGCCGCACGGCACGGTGGTACTCACTCAGCCTGAGACGTTGACACAGTTCTCGTTAAAACACACGGCTGGAAAGACGGTTCCCACGAACGGCTGCTGTTGCTTTTCCCCGGTAGTTGGCGGTGACGGTCTCTGTCCCTGCACCTAGTGTAATGTTGGTAGTGATGGGTTCCCACCGGTAACCCGCTCCCCGACTTGGATATGGGTCGGAGGAGCCCCTCTGTGCCCGAAGGCGCTGGCCCTGAGAAACTGGTGCCTTGGCGGTGGCGGTGTCTCTCTCCTACGGTTGGACTGTTGCCTTCAATCAGGACTTAGTTGTTGGGAGACCCGGAGGTCCCCTTCACTGACGGATTTGGCAAATTCACGGCGACTCCTAGCCTTGCCGGGATCCGAAAGGCCCCTGCCAATGGTGCTGGCTTCTCCTTGTATACCGGTCCGGTCCACCACCCATCCACGGTCCTTTCGGCAACCTCCTATCAGCCTCTCCTGCAGACGGTCACCACCGTCTGCTAACCTTGCTGTCTCAGTCCGGGGCACACACCCGGACCAACTTCAAGCTTTTCAAACTGTCACTTTCCTTCACTTCAACTCCTCTCACTTGCTCCTCTACCACTTCCAACTCTATCTCCAACTCACTGCCTGGTTTTCCCGCCTTCAGGACTGTGAACTCCTTGGTGGGCGGAGCCAACCACCTGGCCCACCCCCTGGTGTGGACATCAGCCCCTGGAGGAAGGCAACAAGGGTTTATGGTTTAGCTTTGGTGTACCTATCCGGGGTGTAGGGTGTGGTGATGTCATTACCTGTGACCCCTGGCTTGCCCAGGGCGTCACATCGCCCACCTGTAGCGGTCACCTCAGGAACGTCACTCCATCTTCTGGGAAGCCACAGGTGCTCCACTTGATTACCGCTGGCAACAGGTATGTCGGTTTTATCTAAAAAGGAGTCGTGACGCCACTCACGGTTTGCGGTCAAAGTATGGGTGACCGCCACTGCAGGTTTAACGAGCGTCTGGGGTTGATGGAGTCTGCAGTCGGGTGGTGTGGCCTCCCGTGAGTGAGGCTGGCCCCAGGGGCTAGAGGGTGTAGGACAACAGGTCGCAGAATAACTCAGTCGCAGTCCAGAAAGTCTTTCAACTTGTTTACCCACTTTCAGCTGGTTTTGTGAGGTAACCCGGGCGATGCTGAGATAAACCAGGAGGAACCAGGTATCCTTTAGGCCGGTCTAAGGGTAACCGTTAACTCGCCTTCCTAGCACTTCTTGTTTCGGACAACCCCTGACTTGAAGTACCGTGGGGTTCATCCAGGTACTGCCTTTTCTCCCCTTTCTGGCCCGTTTGCCGGCAGCGTTGACCAAGGAGGATGGCTTTAGGCTCGATCCTCCTTATGGGCCCCCTCGTTGCTGCTGAGGCTCGGACTCTGTATGGTTGGTAGGGAACCTCTAGTCCCCTCACCGGCAGGTTTAGCAGACCACTAAATGGATGTTTACTCTAGGGACCTGTTCCCCGTGCGTGCCTAGTCACCAGGGGTCTCCGTACACGACCAACTGACTTCCTCGGTGTCTTTCTGTCCAACTTGCTGGTGACCGTTCTCCCCCGCCAACGGCTACTACACGAACAGGGTCTGAATAGCGTGTCACACACACAACAACCACACACACCCCAACAGACTGGCTCTCTTCTCTTCTCCTCCTGACTGCCACTGCCACTTTAGCTTCCAGCTCCTCCCCAACACCCTTAGATAGGATGTGGAGGAACTCTTGGGTCTGCCTAAGGGTCCCTTCTAAGGTGTGGGAGACCTGGTTGCTATGTGTCTGTGCGTACACACCCTATGCCAGCCTTCAGGATTACCTTGAAGTACTACCCCAGCATGGGTGCAGTACTCAGTGGTGCCTGACCAGGTCAGGGGCACCACATTCTCCTTTGGTTATCATCAGCACGTTCTCGGGCTGCAAAGACAAGAAAGATTTTTTTAAATACAAACTTTTCCCACACAGTGGAGTTATTTACATTTAGACATACCAGGTACCATTCCACCACCACCCACAATCCTGGTCCCCACCCCGCAACTCGCAGAAGGCAGGTCACTGGTCCCTTTGGTGACCAGGTCTGGGCCATCTGCATCCCAGACCTTTCCTCCAATCTTCTTCTCCTGAGGAGGGTGGTGTAGGGTAGGCACCATAAACAGGCGCACCAGCTTCCGAGTGTTGGAGAGCAGGCCCCATAAACAGGCGTGCTCCCTGGTGGTGCAAAGCCAGTTCCCATAAACAGGCATGCTCTGAGGTTGGTACCAATGAGGTAACTTTTTACAATGCGAGAGTTTGTGGCTATAGCCAGTTCATAGCCTGGTGCTGCCTGGTGATCCATGACCTTCCTTCTGGCACTAAGTTTACTTCTTGTTGGTCCCGGTAGTATGGAACTAGTCGGGTCCCGCTCCCCACTATGGCTAAGTGTGGGAGCTTGCTCTCAGGGTTCACGCTTGGGATTTCCTGGACCCTTTGAGTGGAAAGTCCTACTCCCTGACCTAGGATCCACGTACCCCGTTGTGCCCTTGTCACAGCCCGGTGATAGTACAAGGCCGCCGGCTGTCCTCCTCGACAGTTCCGTGCCCCTTGCCCGTACCAGGGGTCCAGCTCCTCTTGGCCCAGATCACCATCTGCCACCTAGATGGCTTCCTAGGAGCCCTGCTCCTGACCTCCTCTTTCCTTCACTTCCAAACTACTTCTCCCTCTTCTTGACACTCCTGACCTCCCTTTACAAACCCCCCAAGTGGGCGAGCCTATTCCACTCAGGCCGTCCACTGGTGTGTCTGCTGGGTGTGGTGCAGTGTACCTAGGATTTTAATCAGCTGATATAGGCAACACCATGTAGTTGGGGACCCATAACCAAGAGGGAGGTGGATATTGCACTGGAGGGCAGATTGCACAATACCCTGTGACGACCTGATAGTTCAGGGGCGTCACATTTCCCCATGCTGGCACTTCCCCCCCCCCGGCATGTTTTCCTCCATGCTGCCATGCCTTCCCTGGCATGTTTTCCCCCATGCTGGCATTTTCTCCCCTCCGCCATGCTTTGCGCCATGCTGGCACTTCCTCCCCCTGGCAAGTTTTCCCCCATGCTGGCATTTTTCCTCCTCCGCCATGTTTTCCCCCATGCTGGCATTTTCTCCCCTCCGCCATGCTTTGCGCCATGCTGGCATTTCTTCCCCTCCGCCATTCTTTCCCCTATGCTAGCAATTTCCCCCCTGGCATGTTTAACTCCATGCTGGCATTCTCCCCCCGACATGTTTTCCCCCATGCTGGCACTTTCCACTCTGGCATGTTTTGCCCCATGCTGGCTCTTTCCTCCCTGGCATGTTTTCCTCCATGCTGGCACTTTCCCCCCCCGCCTTGTTTTGCCTTATGCTGGAGTGCCGCCCCCGCGACAGCCGACGGGCTTCTCGGACCTGGATCCACAGTGGCTCGAGGGGTCTCTGGATCCGAGGCGGGGTCGTGCAGTTACCTCGGAAATAAAAAGGGGGATGTTGTTGTTTTGGGTGGTGAATGGGATAATGTTCGTGACGCCACCCACGGTGTGTGGTAACGTGAGGGACCACCGCTGCCGTTTGTGGGGGAGCCCGGGGACGATGGTGTGTGGCAGCTCGAGATGTTAAGCCCTCCATGGGCAGGGGGAGTGATGTCCCGGGATCCGGTGATGGATGGAGTGGGGGACCCGTCGGGTGAACAGGGATATCGGGTACTCACACAGTCCAAAGTCACTGACGCTGACACCAGGTAAACCAAACTCTTGAGTATCCTGCTCTCTTTGGGCGAGTACGCTGGGTCCGTGCCCTTTTGGTGTTGCAGGTTGGTCTGAAACCTTGTCTCTTGGCACTGTGTGTCCTACTTGTGGATCCCTCTCACATGAAGCGATTCGGGTCCCACTCACCTGCGTGGCTAGCAGGGTGAGCCTACTCTCAGGGTTCACGCTTGGGATTTTCTGGACGGTTGTGGGAAGTCCTATCCCCCTCGTTGCGCTAGTACCCCGATTCTGGAGCGGGTGGGGAACGGTTCCTGAAGATTTCGTTCCCGTTGGGTAAATTACTGGGCTGCGTAAAGCTTCTTCCCAGCCTAGGGTCCGCGTACCCCGTCGTGCCCTGGCCCCTGCCCTTTTGTAGCACAAGGCAGCCGGCCTGCTCTCTGTAGCAGCACCACACCCCCGTCACTACCCCCTGCGACCAGGGTTCCAGCTCCTTCTGGCCAGGCCAACGTCTGGCACCTGGGACGGGTACAGGAGCCCAGCTCTACAGCGTGACCTGTCCTGTCACCGCTGCTCACTCCTCCACCTCCACTCTCCAACTCTACCACTGTACAACTGACATCTCTGCCCTCCCTCTTCCATCCCCCCATCTGGGTGGCCCTATTTCCCTCAGGCTGCCCAATGGGTGGTTGGTGGGTGTGGTGCAGAGTGTTCATTAGGATTTTGATACACCTGCTGGTAGCAACACCAAATAGACAGGACCCGTAACCAAGGAGGAGTGGGTACCATGCAGAAGGGCAGATTGCATGGCACCTTTGTGACGACCTGATAGGACAGGGCGTCACACTGGCACTTTTGCCCCCTGGTATGTTTTCCCGCACCCTGGCACTTTCCCCCCCTCGCATGTTTTCCCCCATGCTAGCCCTTTCCCCACCCCTGGAATGTTTTGCCTCATGCTGGCACCTTCACCCCCTGGTATGTTTTCCCCCATGCTGGCACTCCTCCCCCACCTGGAATGTTTTCCCCCATGCTGGCACTTCCCCGCCTGGCATGTTTTGCCCCACGCTGGCACTTTCCTCCTGCTGGCATGTTTTTAAGGGCACGCTTAAAACTGTGGGTATTGTGAATTAACATCATTGTCCTGGGTAGTGCGCTCCAGAAAATTAGCGCAGCTTGCAAGACGTTTTGGAGATAGGAGTGGAAGGTTTGGATAATAGAGGATGACAGTCTTAGGTCATTAACGGAGCGAAGGGCTTGGATAGGTTGATAGACAGAGATGAGGGAGGAGATGTAGGGCGGTGCGGAACTGTGGAGAGCTTTATGGGTGAGAGTCATAAATTTATATTGGACTCTGTAGCGGATAGGCAACCAGTGCAATGGCTGGCACAGAGCAGAGGCATCAGTGAAACGGTTGCAGAGGAAAATGATCCTGGCTGTGGCATTAAGAATGGATTGGAGAGGGGAGAGTTTAGTGACAGGGAGACCAATTAGTAGAGCGTTATGCGGGCGTCAGACGAGACGATCTATTGTGCGATGCATCGTCGCGGTCACGGTTTTTGTGACGCACATCCGGCATCGTTCACGACGTCGTCTCGTGTGACACCTCCGAGCGACGCAGAATCAGTCACAAATCGTGAATCGTTGACACTTCGCTTATTTTTAAAAAATTGTTTATTTTTCTTTGCGGCGGTTGTTCATCGTACCCTGGGCAGCACACATCGCTTTGTGTGACACCCCGGGAACGATGAACACAGCTTACCTGCGTCCCGCAGCACCCGCCGGCTATGCGGAAGGAAGGAGGTGGGCGGGATGTTTACGTCCCGCTCATCTCCGCCCCTCCGCTTCTATTGGCCGGCGGCTTTGTGACGTCGCTGTGACGCCGAACGTCCCTCCCCCTTCAGGAAGAGGATATTCGCGCCCACAGCGAGGTCGCTCAGCAGGTAAGTACGTGTGATGGCGCTTTAACGACTTTGTGCGACACGGGCAGCGATTTGCCCGTGACGCACAAATGACGGGGGCGGGTACGATCGCTCGTGCAATCGCACGATAGAACGTACCGTGTGACGCCTACATTACAATAGTCCAGAGGAGAATGAATGAGAGCGACAGTAAGGCTATGTGCCACGGGACTCTGTACCTGCGGAATTTGCCGTGGAAAACCTTACGATTTATCTGGATTTTTTAGATAAATCCACAGGTTCTAGCAAGTACAGACACTCCCCATGTTATCCTATGGGATTTGGGGAGTGCTGTATCAATGCAGCAGTATGTGCGGCTGCGAAATATGCTGCGGATGTCCCGTAGCCGCACGTAACTGCATGTCAATTATTTCTGCGGAAATCTCTGCGGAATTCTCGCTTGCCCTATTTTATGGAGATAGAGGCCGGGACTTCCGCAGGTATTTCTGCACTTGTCCCGAAAGTGTACCACAACAACATCGCACATATACCGCGGCAATGGATAGCTGCGGATTCCGGGAAGCAGCTGCGGGAAACCTGCGTGAAAGTCTGTGGGTACGTTATCCCGTGAGCACATAGCCTAAGAGTTTTTGCAACTTCAAAAAAACTAGAAAATATTTATATTAAAAATAACATATTTAGTTACAACGTGACCATAAAAGTCCAGTCCTACCAAACATAAAATGATGTAACCCGCACAACGAACACTGTAAAGAAAAAAGGGGAAGAACTGGTGTTTTCTAGTGTCCGCACCTCGCTAAAAAAATACAATAAAAAGCAATGAAATGTAGTACAATATTTTGAAATGAAACTAATAAAAACAATAGTCCGCCATGCAAAACTAAAAAAAAAAATGTCACACTCCATCATGACGGAGAAATCAGAAAATGGAGACACAAGACGACTTCTTTTGTTTACAAAGTTCTGAATATTTTTAAACCCTTAAAATAAAACATTGTTGGTTATAAATGACAGTGACCAAATGTAAAACTGGTGGAGGAAGGCTGAACTAGATGGACGGAGGGCTTTTTTTTCAACCTAAGTAACTATGTAACTAATATATATATACAGTAAGGTCCAGAAATATTTGGACAGTGACACAATTTTCGCGAGTTGGGCTCTGCATGCCACCACATTGGATTTGAAATGAAACCTCTACAACAGAATTCAAGTGCAGATTGTAACGTTTAATTTGAAGGTTTGAACAAAAATATCTGATAGAAATTGTAGGAATTGTCACATTTCTTTACAAACACTCCACATTTTAGGAGGTCAAAAGTAATTGGACAAATAAACCAAACCCAAACAAAATATTTTTATTTTCAATATTTTGTTGCGAATCCTTTGGAGGCAATCACTGCCTTAAGTCTGGAACCCATGGACATCACCAAACGCTGGGTTTCCTACTTCTTAATACTTTGCCAGGCCTTTACAGCCGCAGCCTTCAGGTCTTGCTTGTTTGTGGGTCTTTCCGTCTTAAGTCTGGATTTGAGCAAGTGAAATGCATGCTCAATTGGGTTAAGATCTGGTGATTGACTTGGCCATTGCAGAATGTTCCACTTTTTTGCACTCATGAACTCCTGGGTAGCTTTGGCTGTATGCTTGGGGTCATTGTCCATCTGTACTATGAAGCGCCGTCCGATCAACTTTGCGGCATTTGGCTGAATCTGGGCTGAAAGTATATCCCGGTACACTTCAGAATTCATCCGGCTACTCTTGTCTGCTGTTATGTCATCAATAAACACAAGTGACCCAGTGCCATTGAAAGCCATGCATGCCCATGCCATCACGTTGCCACCACCATGTTTTACAGAGGATGTGCTGTGCCTTGGATCATGTGCCGTTCCCTTTCTTCTCCAAACTTTTTTCTTCCCATCATTCTGGTACAGGTTGATCTTTGTCTCATCTGTCCATAGAATACTTTTCCAGAACTGAGCTGGCTTCATGAGGTGTTTTTCAGCAAATTTAACTCTGGCCTGTCTATTTTTGGAATTGATGAATGGTTTGCATCTAGATGTGAACCCTTTGTATTTACTTTCATGGAGTCTTCTCTTTACTGTTGACTTAGAGACAGATACACCTACTTCACTGAGAGTGTTCTGGACTTCAGTTGATGTTGTGAACGGGTTCTTCTTCACCAAAGAAAGTATGCGGCGATCATCCACCACTGTTGTCATCCGTGGACGCCCAGGCCTTTTTGAGTTCCCAAGCTCACCAGTCAATTCCTTTTTTCTCAGAATGTACCCGACTGTTGATTTTGCTACTCCAAGCATGTCTGCTATCTCTCTGATGGATTTTTTCTTTTTTTTCAGCCTCAGGATGTTCTGCTTCACCTCAATTGAGAGTTCCTTAGACCGCATGTTGTCTGGTCACAGCAACAGCTTCCAAATGCAAAACCACACACCTGTAATCAACCCCAGACCTTTTAACTACTTCATTGATTACAGGTTAACGAGGGAGACGCCTTCAGAGTTAATTGCAGCCCTTAGAGTCCCTTGTCCAATTACTTTTGGTCCCTTGAAAAAGAGGAGGCTATGCATTACAGAGCTATGATTCCTAAACCCTTTCTCCGATTTGGATGTGAAAACTCTCATATTGCAGCTGGGAGTGTGCACTTTCAGCCCATATTATATATATAATTGTATTTCTGAACATGTTTTTATAAACAACTAAAATAACAAAACTTGTGTCACTGTCCAAATATTTCTGGACCTAACTGTATAGGTATTATATATAAAAATCTATACATGAATGAGAATGAAGCAGATCTTTTGGACTTGATGAGGCTAGCGTACTTACTATGGAGAAAAAAAAATCCCGGTCACAATGGCTGTGTAATGCTTCTGTTGCGGATCTCTCTATACGAGAGAAAAAAAACAAGCAAACAGATCTCTTGGACTTGATGAAACTAGTGTACTTACTCTGAAAATAAAAAAAAAGGCCAGTTACGATGGATGTGTAATGTTTCTGTTGTAGATCAGTATGAAAAAAAACCCCGCACACTGAACACTGTAAAAATGACACCCCCCCCCCAAAAAAAACCCAAAAAAACCCCCCCAAAACAAAACAATGGTGGAATTGAGGGTTTTTTTACCCACTTGGGATTTTTTCCCCCATTTTTTACTACATTATATAGTAATATAAGTAAAACTAAAGCTCATCTTGCATAAAACAAGGCAGAATATGGCTACTTTGTCAGAAAAAGAAAAAGTTATGTCTTTTGAGAGGAGAGGAGAAGAGGAAAATGGAAGAGCTGAGAAGGGTTAAAGGCGGGTATCTGTTTGTCAGTAACAAGGTGACTGATGAAGTCCACACATTTCATGATGGTTTAATATTTTGTATTAATATGATATTTTTAATTCAAGCTACAAACTCCTGATGTAAAACCAACTTTATCAACACTTACAATCAGGACAAAACCATTTGTCAATACATGACCACGTGTTCTCCATTCCACCAATCACCGTCCTTTATATTTGTCCCGGTTGCTAGGGTGGTCATCAAACATAAGGAAAGTAACCAGGCCGAGTTGCACCCTGGGAAAAGTAGTTTTTTTTCTTCCAGAATACCAATGTAGAACGTCTGCGCTGTAAAGTTTAGGACTACAATACCCAGACGTCATCGCGCTGAATTAGAAGCGGCGGCTGGTACTCTCGGTCTGTTCCGAGCTCCTACATAATAACCGGGGAAAGTCAGCGCAAGGTAAGTGACCGTTACTGCAGACCTGTCTCTGGGAAAGCTGGGTGACAAACTGGATCAGTCTTTTTTATTGCACTTCCCTTTCAGCTTTCCTAACTCTGCATAAGAGACAACTCTGCATAAGGTTGCAGATATTATCAGGATCCTAGGAAAGCTGGGGATTTGCAAAAAAAAAAACCCAAAAAATAAAACAAAAAAACTCCAATGTCTTAAATAAGGTTAAAATACACTTCCAGTTAATTTGCATTGAATACTCGGCTATGACACAATGTATTGAGTGCTTTACCGATCTATACGAGAATTAAATAGTTCTCTTGGACTTAATGAGGCTGGTGTACTTACACTGAAAAAGAAAAAAAATCCAGTCACAAAGGCTGTGTAATGCTTCTGCTGCGGATCCATATGAGAGTTTGTGGCACCCCTGAGGCTCAGCCGCCACAGGGTATTGCATCTGATTTAAAGGGAACCTGTCACCAGTTTTTTGACTATTAAACCAAAAATATCCCCTTCTGCAGCTCCTGGGCTGCATTCTAGGAAGGTGCACCTTGTTGCTGCCCCCCTTGCAGACCCCTAAAAGAACTTTATAAAATCTTACCATTTACTATGGAAATGAGTTTGGTTGGCCAGATGGGCCGTCTCTAATTCGGCTCCTGTCCCCCCTCCTGCCGCTGTTCGTCGTCTTCCTGTCATGATTTCCATGGATGATGCTGCCCCACGCTGCTGGAGTCTCGCGCAGGTGCAGTTCGCTGTGGCCCTATCGCGGGGCTGAGCATAAAGTTTCCCTCTCGCGATGTAGTTGCGCAGGCGCGAGATTATGGGCGGCGCTGTGTATGACCCCACCAGCGCCATCCTCGTACCTGCCCATAATCTCGCGCCTGCGCAACTACATTGCGCGAGGGAAACTTTGCTCAGCCCCGCGATAGGGGCACAGCAAACTGCGCCTGCGTGAGACTCCAGCAGCGTGGGGCGGCATCATCCATGTAAATCATGACTGGGGGACGGCGAACAGCGGCAGGAGGGGGGACAGGAGCCGAATTAGAGCCCGCCCATCTGGCCAACCAAACTCATTTGCATAGGAAACGGTAAGATTTTATAAAGTTCTTTTTGAGGTCTGCAAGGGGGGCAGCAACAAGGTGCACCTTCATAGAATGCAGCCCAGGAGCTGCAGAAGGGGATATTTTTGGTTTAATAGGGAAAAAACTGGTGACAGGTTCCCTTTAAGTTGCAATGCTCATCCCAGGTAAGGAAGAGGTTAACCACTGGTTTTCACTTACACAACACACACACAGCCAGGTGCTTCCCCCTGGAACTGGGCTCAGGCTGTGTGCGCACGTTGCGGTTATTCATGCGTTCTGCTTCCCCAGCAAAGTCTATGAGAAGTCGGCAAATTCCATGCGCATGTTGCATTTTTAAACGCAGCGTTTTGGATGCCAAATATTTGACAAAATCGATGCGTTCAAAAAAGCAACGTTACTTTTTTTGCGCGTTTTGGATGCTTTTCCCTCTCTGTGTATGGTAGAGCAAGCATCCAAAACACATCCAAACTGCATTCAGAATGCGTCCAAAACGCAGCATTTTGGATGCGTTTTGAAGCGTACATGCAGTGACAAAACGCTGCAGAATATTTGTCAAGGCAGAATGCAACGTGCTCACATACCCTAAAGGTAGTCACCATAACAACAAGTTTTCCCCAGCCACCAGTGAGTCATCAGGAAGGTGGGGGCAGGACAGGGAAAGTGAGAGAACACACAGTTTTCACCTCAGAATAGTCTGGGACACAGAATAAAACGGTCGCTTGGGAGAGTGCTTCAGAGATTCCCCTGTTAGGACCGGCCCAACTGGAAGAAGCAGGAGGTTACCGGGTGAGCTGGAGAGACAGAAGAGTAAAACGGTTGCCGAGGAGAGAGCTTCATTGCTCCCTTGGAACCGGCGCAGTGCAGGGTGCAGAGCCCTAGGGTGGAACTACGTTGGACTACCAGATTCTGCAGGATAGGGGGTTTGTACGTCCCTCTGGCCATCACAAGTTCCTGGAGCACAGTGGCACATAGGACCCAGGGCCGGGATTACGGTCAGGCCGCGTCACCTGCTCACGGGACGGGAAGTTAACTTACAAGAACCAGGGTCCCCAAGTAGCTTCAGGCCACAGGGATCCATCTTTAAAAGTGCAAGAAAGGAGGGTCTCTCAGTTTGCAACACCGGTGGCTACCTCGGACTTTCTCGGGATTGGCTGGATCCCATGACGGGGGCAGAGACCGGTACCCTGAAGGCAGCACTTGAACTGTGAGTAAAAAGACCTTGAACCGCAATCGCTGCCTCAGCCTATCATTACCGTCGCCCTGCGCTCTGGCGCCACAGGCCATCGCACCCCTCATCATCCTCCCTGGGGCCCGCTCCACCTGTGGGGAGTAGAACCATCCTTGCTGCGACACCATCAGCCCCGGAGGACATCTGACCCGTCTGCAGATGGGTGCAGGTCTCCACATGTAAAGGCTCTCAGCCAATCAGCAAGTTATCACCTATCCTGGGATTTGGCGCAAACTTGTTTCCTCTGGACAATTCCTTTAAATATTTGTTTTGAGAACAGAAAAAAAAGTTCCTCCCACAGTCAGTCACTCAGGAAGCCTGGGGCCGGCCTCGGTGATGTCAGCCTAACAGGAAGTTAACGTGACATCACCGGATCTCAGGGGGTCACTTCATGGCGATAGTGCCACTCAGAGGCAGAATTGGATGATCAAGGTATTTAGAAAAAGCCTTCCCTATCAGTTTTACAGAGATGTGGCCACTATTGCAGAGTAGTGAACCACCCCTTTAAGGCCAGGTTCAGACGCGTCGCTCATCCGTTTTTAATCTGATCCGCCCCATTGGCTTGCACTGGACCATCCATCTCACGTACAGACACCACATACACAGAAAATGGGTTGGTCTGAACAAGCCATAATAATATGAGAGGGTTGGCCCCCCAGGATGAGGGTGCTGGTTGGGTCTACTGCACCCCCAGAGCGCGTCTGTGCCGCCGCCGTATCAGCAGCCGGGCTGCTCGGATCCAGATCCGCGGTGGCTCGAGGGGCGTCCTGACCCGGGGTCGTGCGGCCACTCAAATAAAGGGGGTATTTACAGAGGATTATATATTTAGAGTTCGTGATGCCACCCATGGTGTGTGGTAAGGTGGAGTACCACCGCTGCAGCTGGGAGTACCTGGTGGCGATAGAGTGGGGCAGCCAGGTGTTTAACCCCTCCACAGGTAGGGGGGAATGCCCCAGGACTCGGTGATGGTGATAGGGACGTGCAGTTGGGAGTGAAGGGGTCACTTTCGTACTCACTCAGTCCAGTAAAGCTGACACTGACAACTGGATAAACCAAAGTTCCGGACACCGCTGCCGCTGAGGGGAGCACGTTTGGGTCCCGTCCCCGCTGGGTGTTGCCTGATGATCTGTGACCTTCCTCTTGGCACTCAGTTCACTTGTTAGTTGGCCCCTGTAGTCTGTAACTAGTCGGGTCCCACTCCCCAGTATGGCTAAGTGTGGGAGCTTGCTCTCAGGGTTCACGCTTGGGATTTCCTGGACAGTTTTAGTGGAAAGTCCTATCCCCCTCGTTGCGCCATTACCCCAATTCTGGAGCGGGTGGAGAGTGGATCTTGAAGGCTCCATTCTCGTCGGGTCAATTGTCAGGTTGCCTGAAGTTCCTCCCTGACCTAGGGTCCACGTACCCCGTCGTGCCCTGGTCCCAGCCCGGTGATGGTACAAGGCCGCCAGCTGTCCTCCTCGACAGTTCCGTGCCCCTTTTCACGATCCCCTGCGACCGGGGGTCCAGCTCCTACTAGGCCCAGACCAACGTCTGCTACCTAGTTGCTTCCAAGGAGCCCAGCTCCTGACCTCCTCTCGCTTCCTCACACTGACTACTACTCACTGACTGACTCCTGACACTCCGGACCTCCCCTTAACCAACCCCCCGAGTGGGCGACCCTATTCCACTCTGGCCGTCCACTGGTGTGTCTGGTGGGTGTGGTGCAGAGTGTTCCTAGGATTTTGATTAGCTGCTGTTGGCAACACCATTAGTTGGGGACCCGTAACCAAGAAGGAGGCGGATACTGCACAGAAGGGCAGATTGCACAGTACCCTGTGGCGACCTGAAAGGCCAGGGCATCACACGTCCATGGTAGAGATCTAATATGTCCAAATCCGGATCATGTTGTGAGCTCTGGGCTCGTCTGGTGGTCCGCACCCCCATAATAATAAATGGAGCAGCAGTGCACAGGATCGACCCCATTCACACGGGGGGCTCTTCAGATCCCCAATTCTTGGGATCATTGGGGGTCCCAGAGATCAGGAACTTATCAGGATTGGGGTAAACGTCCAATCTTGAGTATACCTGCCAATAATATTTAAGATCGTGGTGTCACATGATGAGATCTCGTCTAACGATCTCCTGCGGCGCTACATGTACACGACCGCCATACGACACGCCGCCATGTGGCCCCCGATTGTTGCTCAATATGGCGTTGTCTTTGATTTTGGAAGTTGCGCTCCTCTTATCACAGGACGGTCACGAACATCAGAAACACCGGGGGACACCGACGAAATATCAGCACCGTCTGTAGAGAATTCATCACACAGCGGGGAGAGCATACCCTGGCAGCTCGGAGCAGCGACAGACAGCGTGTGGGCTGCACGTGGGCACACCACAAGAGAGGAGAGATCAGATGTCACCTCGGTTGTCTGATACAATGGAAGTACACAAAACCAAACACTGAGACACTACAATATCAGTATACATAGGGTCAGGAAAGCCAGCGGATGTGTGCGAGTGATCAGGCCGCCATCACAGGGATCACCAGGGGGATCGCAACACAGGACACGGCTGCAATTACTGGTATATTTGTATGATAGTCACTAAAAAAGGGAACCAGACGTCCCATGCCTGCTATCGGAGGTAGCAATCCCAAAATTCAATATTGAGCCTTTAAACCCTTCAGCCATTTTCACTTATACTGCACAATAATATAAACACTCCCTTAAAACTTGCGATCTCTGTGGCATTCTGCTGTGTGATAAAACAATATTAGGCTGGCCTCTTATTGGGCCAGCATAAGGCATGCCTGTGCAATAAGCATGCTGGCCAGCCTAAAGTACACCTGTGCAATAATCATACTGGCCAGTCTAAGGTTCACCTGTGCAATAATCATACTGGCCAGCCTAAGGCACACCTGTGCAATAATCATACTGGCCAGCCTAAGGCACACCTGTGCAATAATCATACTGGCCAGCTTAAGGCATACCTGTGCAATAATCATGCTGGCCAGCCTAAGGTACACCTGTGCAATAATCATTCTGGCTAGTCTAAGGTACACCTGTGCAATAATCATGCTGGCCAGCCTAAGGTACACCTTTGCAATAATCATTCTGGCCAGTCTAAGGCACACCTGTGCAATTATACTTGAAAATCCAGCTCACCGCCACCTGACCTTGTCATCACCCAGACTCAGAGGTCGGCCCTGTCCTGGCCGCAAGGTAAACATTGAAGAAAGTAGTCCAGCTGGGTGCAACAACAGTGTTTCTTTATTCATGCATAGCAGACAAAGTTAACGCATTTCTGTCTTAACGCCGTTAGTCATAAGGCACACCTGTGCAATAATCATGCTGGCCAGCCTAAGGTACACCTGTGCAATAATTATGCTGGCCAGCCTAAGGCACACCTGTGCAATAATCATGCTGGCCAGCCTAAGGCACACCTGTACAATAATTATGCTGGCGATCCTAAGGCACACCTGTGCAATAATCAAGCTGGCCAGCCCTAGGTACACCTGTGCAATAATTATACTGGCCAGCCTAAGGCACACCTATGCAACAATAATGTTGGCCAGCCTAAGGCGCACCTGTGCAATAATCATGCTGTCTGATCAATATCTTAATGTGCCACACCTGTGAGGTGGATGGAGTATCTCGGCAAAGGAGACGCGCTCACTAACACAGATCTAGACACATTTTTAAACAATATTTGAGAGAAAAATGCCCTTTTTATATAGGAAAAGTCTTAGATCTTTGAGTTCAGCTCAAGAAAAATGGGAGCAAAAAACAAAAGTTTATATTTTTGTTCAGTGTATTTGTTCTTTGATTTTTCCCTCCTTGTTTTGCTCTTCTTTTTCCCTTTGATATAGCTGGGGACTTTTTTGTGGATTTTAGTTTTTAATTCCACCACTCATTATACATATACTGTAATGTATTGATAGGTGGGACAAAATCCAATGTGAGCGGAAATGCTGAAAACACAAACAAAACAAGCAATTTCCATATTAATTTTATGGTGTTCATTGAAAATAACCGGGCAATATGACAAATGTGTGGAGTGGCAGACAGATTGCAGATGGCAGATTGCGGCCAAGTGACCCCCCCCCCCCTGTTCTTGGCTCCGAAACTGCCAAATTCTCACAGCGTACAGTGCAGGTAATTAGAAGATTCATAAGTCTGCAGTCACACAGACTGACACAAAGTGACTGCACACTTATGGATTTAGACTGGACAACCCCTTTAAATGTATTTTATTGGGATTTTATGGGCTATAACCAAGACTAAGTAGCAAGTATTTGTGAAGTGTAAAAGAAATGATACCTGGTTTTCTAAATATATAAATCTGAAAATTGTGATGTGCATTTGTGTTCATCCCCCCTGAGTCAGTACCTTGTAGGACCACCTTTAGCTGCGGTTACTGCTGTAAGTCTTTTGGCGATGTCTCTACCAGCTTTGCACATCTGGAGGCTGAAATGTTTGCCCATTCTTCTTTGCACACTCGCTCTTGCTCAGTGAGATTGGATGGAGACGTCTGTGACCAGTAATTTTCAAGTCTTGTCACACAATGGGATTTTGGTCTGGATTGTGACTGGACAGTGCAGTGCACACACATGAATATGCTTTGATCTATACCCTCCATTGTAGCTGTGGCAGGATGGTTAGGGTCGTCGTCCTGCTGGAAGGTGAATCTACACACCAGTCTCAAGTCTTTTGCAGCCTCTAACAGGTTTTCCTCGAGGCTTGCCATTGTGTTGTTTGGAGATCTCCTTGGTCTTCATGGTGTTGTTTGGAGATCTCCTTGGTCTTCATGGTGTAGTTTGGAGATCTCCTTGGTCTTCATGGTGTTGTTTGGAGATCTCCTTGGTCTTCATGGTGTAGTTTGGAGATCTCCTTGGTCTTCATGGTGTAGTTTGGAGATCTCTTTGTTCTTCATGGTGTTGTTTGGAGATCTCCTTGGTCTTCATGGTGTAGTTTGGAGATCTCCTTGGTCTTCATGGTGTAGTTTGGAGATCTCCTTGGTCTTCATGGTGTAGTTTGGAGATCTCCTTGGTCTTCATGGTGTAGTTTGGAGATCTCCTTGGTCTTCATGGTGTAGTTTGGATATCTCCTTGTTCTTCATGGTGTTGTTTGGAGATCTCCTTGTTCTTCATGGTGTTGTTTGGAGATCTCCTTGTTCTTCATGGTGTTGTTTGGAGATCTCCTTGGTCTTCATGGTGTAGTTTGGCGATCTCCTTGGTCTCCATGGTGTTGTTTGGATATCTCCTTGTTCTTCATGGTGTTGTTTGGAGATCCCCTTGGTCTTCATGGTGTAGTTTAGAGATCTCCTTGGTCTTCATGGTGGTGTTTGGAGACCTCCTTGGTCTTCATGGTGTAGTTTAGAGATCTCCTTGGTCTTCATGGTGTAGTTTGGAGATCTCCTTGGTCTTCATGGTGTAGTTTGGAGATCTCCTTGGTCTCCATGGTGTTGTTTGGATATCTCCTTGTTCTTCATGCTGTTGTTTGGAGATCCCCTTGGTCTTCATGGTGTAGTTTAGAGATCTCCTTGGTCTTCATGGTGGTGTTTGGAGACCTCCTTGGTCTTCATGGTGGTGTTTGGAGATCTCATTGATCTTCCTGGTGTTGTTTGGAGATCTCCTTGGTCTTCATGGTGTTGCAGCCTTTGTGGCCTTTCAGAAAGGTGGGCTTTCACTAAGCATTTGACTTTTGAAGGTAATTGCTTGCATTAGAAATGTTTAGGGGCTTCATAGCAACAGGGATGAATACATATGCACATGGCAATTGTTATTTATATTATCCCATAAATTTATTTTTTTCCTTTATTTTTCTCACTTCACTTCTCCAACTTTTTCTATTTAGTGAATACTTTAGCAAGGCACTGTATCACTGAGAGCCTATCACTGAGAGGCACTGGGTGCTTAGGGCACTCTCCCAACAGGGGAGGTGCCTGATCAACACCCTAGTTTAGCTAGTCAGTGTTCTGTGCTCTAGCCAGCTAGTTGTCAGGTCCCTTTCTCAGTCCTGCCCTTTTGGTTCTAGTGACTATGACCATCCTAACTGTGCCCTCTACCTCAGCCATATTTATGCTCCCAGCCTTGCTAGAGACTCTGCCTGTCTGTCCTGGCCGTGCCATCTGCCTCAACCATCCCGGTGGTCCCAGCCTTACTAGTGACTCTGCTTGTCTGTCCTGGTCATGTCTTCTGCCTCTGCTATCCTGGTGGTCCCTGTCAACTCTAGTGACTGAGCCTGATAGCCCCTGTGTCCATCCCTGTCCTGGGGGTCAGCTGCCACAGTCCTGGACTCTACCCCATTAAAGGATAGGCCCGGGGTCCCCCTGTGGTCCAGTGGGTCCACTTTTGCTCACCGCAGCACCATCTCTAGCAGCGAGCATTACAGCCCACATTAAGGGCTCATTCACATGACCGTTCTGTTTTTGCGGTCCGCAAAACACGGTCCTTTTTTTTCACGGATGCCTCTGTGTGGTATCCGTGTGACATCCGTTCTGTATACGGGCCGTGTGTCATCCGTGTGCCTTCCGTTTTTTTTGCGGACCGCAAAACACGGAAGCAGCTAGATAGATAGATAGAGGGAAAGATAGATAGGTAGATAGATAGAGGGAAAGATAGGTAGATAGATAGAGAGATAAATAGAGGAATGAATGTTTGGAGGGATAGATAGACGGATAGATAGATAATAGATGAGAAAGACATATAATGTCCCAGCCCCCAGCATTTTGTAATCTTGCACCCTTTAGTGCCTTTCATGTGGCACTAAAGGGTGCTTAGCCTTTTATTTAGCCAACAAATAAATAATTTAAAAATACAACTTGGGGTCCCCTCCAAATTGGGTCCCCAGCCAAGGTAAAGCGGACAGCTGCTCAGATTAGGGAGGTCCGCGGTTCTTGGACCCTCCCCAGCCTAAGAATAGCAGGCCACAGCCGCCCCAGAAGTGGTGTATCCATTAGATGCGCCAACCCTGGTGCTTCCCAGCTCATTCCGATGCCCTGGTGCAGTGGCAAACGGGGTAATATATGGGGTTGATACCAGATGTGTAATGTCATCTGGCATCAAGCCCTGGGGTTAGTGATGTCACGGCGTCTATCAGATACCCGACATCACAAACCCAGTCAGTAATTTAAAAAAAAAATAGACAACAAACACATTTTTATTTGAAAAAACACTCCCCAAAACATTCCCTTCTTTCACCAATTTATTGAAAAGAAAAAGCAAATCCGGGTTTGGCGTAATCCAATAAGGGGGTCCCACGACGATCCATACCATAGTTACTGTCCCAGTCAATGAAGAACAGAATGTTCCCCATTGGCTGGCAGAGCAATGCAGTGATCTGAGCTAACATCATGAGGTCAGCCCAGGTCACTGCAGGGGATGACCAGCGCTGACTTCAGGAGGTTAGCGAGGTACATTACCTGCGGTGATGGAAGCTTCTGCACTCCTGACATCAGCGCTGGTGACTGAGTTCAATGACCGCCGCGTTCTCAGATCACCTCTTTCGAGCGGTCCATGACGTCACTGCTAGTCACAGTCTCGGGCCCGCCCGCAAGAGGAGATGTGAGAACGCGGCGGTCAGTGACGAGCGCTGACGTCAGGAGGGCAGGACTTCATCACCGCAGGTAATAAACTTTACTAACCTCCTGACGGCAATGCTCATCATCCCCGCAGCTGCTCGCACTGCAGTGCCGGCATATGCTGACATTGCAGTGCGAGCATATCCGGACATATTGTAGTGCGGGCATATGCGGACATTGCAGCGCGGGCATATCCGGACACACTGCAGTGCGGGCATATGCTGACATTGCAGTGCGAGCATATCCGGACATATTGTAGTGCGGGCATATGCTGACATTGCAGCGCGGGCATATCCGGACACACTGCAGTATGGGCATATGCTGACATTGCAGCGTGGGCATATCCGGACACACTGCAGTGCGGGTATATGCTGACATTGCAGTGCGGGCATATCCGGACACACTGCAGTGCGGGCATATGCTGACATTGCAGCGCGGGCATATCCGGACACACTGCAGTGGGGCCATATGCTGACATTGCAGTGCTGGAATATCCGGACACACTGCAGTGCAGGCATATGCTGACATTGCAGCGTGGGCATATCCGGACACACTGCAGTGCAGGCATATGCTGACATTGCAGTGCGGGCATATCCAGATACACTGCAGTGCGGGCATATCCGGACACACTGCAGTGCGGGCATATGCTGACATTGCAGCGCGGGCATATCCGGACACACTGCAGTGGGGCCATATGCTGACATTGCAGTGCTGGAATATCCGGACACACTGCAGTGCAGGCATATGCTGACATTGCAGTGCGAGCATATTTGGACACACTGCAGTGCGGGCAGCCACGGGGCTGGCAGGGAGCGGGACACAGACTGCAGGGGCACCCGACGGTGGTCACACAAAAGTGCTTCTGTGCAGCTTCCGGGGATTTTGCGGACCCATTGACTTGTATTGAGTCACGGTTCGTTATTACGGAACAGAATAGGACATGTTCCATAATAACGGAGCGGACATACGTCATCCGATGTGTTTTTTTTGTAGGATCGGATGCACACGGCAGTGCTACCGTGTACCATCCGATCCTACACAAAAGACATTGAAAAGATGGTCCTGTCCGTGGGTCCGCAAAAAAACAGGAACTGACCAGGACAGACGGAACGGTCAAGTGAATGAGCCCTAAAGAAGTAACATGCAGTTTTTCAAAGCCAGAAACAGTAAAAAAAAAATGCAAAAACCTATTACAATTCGGAGGAAATAGAACGCTTAATGTCACCATTTAAGGAGACGGCGTGGTACGCTCGGAGGATTGGAGATGGGGGTTGAAGGTGACTAGGTGGGAGTGGGTTTGAGCAGAGGGGGGCGCAGGTGGGGAAGTAGGACTGTTTTACAAGATGGTCGCAAATTCATTCATATAGTTAGCTATAAGTGTTCCGCAAGAGTCTTAAGGCTCCGTTACACGCAGCGAGATCGCTAGCGAAAGTTCCCGCCCCATCGGTTGTGCGTCACGGGCAAATCGCTGCCCGTGGCGCACAACATCGCTCGGACCCGCCACACGGACTTACCTGCTGAGCGACATCACTATTGCCAGCGAACCGCCTCCTTTCTAAGGGGGCGGTCCGTGCAGCGTCACTAAGCGGCTGCCCAATAGAAGCGGAGGGGCGGAGATGAGCGGCCGGATCATGCCGCCCACCTCCTTCCTTCCTCGTTGCCGGCGGCCGCAGGTAAGATGTTGTTCGTCGTTCCCGAGGTGTCACGCGTAGCGATGTGTGCTGCCGCAGGAACGACGAACAACCTGCGTCCTGAACCAGCAACGATTTTTTGAAAAGGAACGACGTGTCAACGATGGACGATTAGGTGAGTATTTTCCATCGTTAACGGTCGCTTGGTGGTGTCACACGCAACGGCGCCGCTAACGAGGCCGGATGTGCGTCATGAATTCCGTGACCCCAACGACATCTCGTTAGCGATGTTGTTGCGTGTAAAGCGGCATTTACTGTGAACATTGAACAGATGCTGTAGTACTTAATTGTAAAAGGAGTGATATACAATTTTCTTTTCATTCTGCTGATAATATTGTTGATATTATTATATTTGTTCATCTGTAATGATTTGTTTGCTTTTTAAAACCAATCTAATATATAAAGCTGAGTGTGTGTGTGTGTGTGTGTGTATGTGTGTGTGTGTGTGTATGTGGGTGTGTGTGTGTGTGTGTGTGTGTGTGTATGTGTATGTCTGGGATTGGCATCTGCAGCTACAGCCACAAAATTTTGCACACTCACACGTCTGGACCCCGAGAGCGTCATAGGCTATGTTTTGAGGGGAAATTTTAACCCCGCGCTTTACAGTTATTCGCCAAAAAACCTGCCTCCATTAAAGCGAAATGGAGCTGGGAGCCACAGTGGAGCCAGAACTTCAGAAGAATGCGCAGCCACGCCCTTATATGGAATGTTGGCATGTCACAATGCAGCCAGGGAAAGAGACAGACACAGACAGGGAAAGAGGCAGACACAGACAGAGTAAGAAACAGACATAGACAGGGTAAGAGACAGACACAAAAAGACAGACACAGACAAAGAGACAGACTGACAGGGAAAGAGAGGGAAAGAGAGAGACAGGTTAAGAGACAGACACAGACAGGGAAAGAGGCAGACAGAGTAAGAAACAGACATAGACAGGGTAAGATACAGACACAAAAAGACAGACACAGACAAAGAGACAGACTGACAGGGAAAGAGAGGGAAAGAGAGAGACAGGTTAAGAGACAGACACAGACAGGTAAAGAGACAGACAAAGAGACAGACACAGGGAAACAGACAGACAGGGAAAGAGAGGGAAAGAGACAGACAGGGTAAGAGACAGACAAAGACAGGTAAAGAGACAGTCAAAGAGACAGACACAGGGAAAGAGACAGAGGGAAAGAGACAGACAGGGAAAGAGAGGGAAAGAGACAGACAGGGAAAGTGAGAGATAGATAGACAGACAGGGAAAGAGATAGATAGACAGACAGGGAAAGAGATTGAGACAGACGGAGGAAGAGACAGAGACAGTCAGAGACAGACAGGGAAAGAGACAGACAGGGAAAGAGATAGAGTGAGACAGAGAGATATATACAGAGGGGGAGACAGACAGAGAATGGGAGAGAAACAGAGAGACAGTTACTATCCCGGGCGTTAATACATTCTATTTTGTTAACAACAGTTATTAACCCGGGCGAAGCCGGGTAGTACAGCTAGTAAAACATATAATTTAAAAAAAAATGCAAACACAATAACAAAGTAGTTCTAAATAGAATAGAATAAAAAGAGTTTTTTTGAGCAATTTATTTTTTTCAGGCATTTTAATTATTTTTTTTTTTTGGGGTAGACCTACTCAAATTAACTCCTTAAAATGCACATACCCAAACCATAACCACTGATTTTTGCCCAGTTGTGATAATTGCAGCACTTTTCTTAGTACCTACCTGGACCTGTGCTATGACTTTTGCAGGGACCGCACTGTTTTGGGGAAATGCACCAGAATTTTATATGATAAGTATAGTGATAAAATGACGGCAATTATGTTATTACAATGCAAAGTGCGAATACGGTATAATAAAGTCTCATGCCGGAAAAAGTTACAACACTTCATTGCGCACTGTCCTAACGTCATAGTTGTGAATGGCGGTTTGATGTCAGACTCGTATGGTTACAGATGACTCATTATGGAAGATGCCTCACCCTGCTGGTCAAGCTCCATAACAAGTACAATCCAGAAGATCGGGATCTGGAGCATTTCCTAGAGGAATCTACAGAGGACTTTCAGGTAAGAGAATGTGCCCGGTGATATGCCTGATACTCATACATGCCAGAAAAAGGGGAAACCTCTCAGTTTGTAGAATAATGTCGAAACATCCTAGGGAAGCAGCGTTTCCGAAAATTCTCTGTGCATGAGACCAGGATTGTCCGCCAAGGGGATAAAGGACTGGCACATAGACGCACATTCACTGGGCGGAAATTAGGCTTTTAAAAAAGGAAGAGTCCATGAAAAAAGTCTACCGCTTCAAAAAGATGACAAGTATGCAATATCTGGAAATGTTATCTAAATGATGGCACCGTGTAAACCACCTCCTTCCTAAGGGGGCGGGTCGTGCGGCGTCACAGCGACGTCACACGGCAGGCGGCTAATAGAAGCGGAGGGGTGGAGATGAGCGGGACGTAATCATCCCGCCCACCTCCTTCCTTCTGCATTGGCGGTGGAGGCAGGTAAAGAGATGTTCCTCGCTCCTGCGGTGTCATACACAGCGATGTGTGCTGCCGCAGGAACGAGGAACAACATCGTATCTCCTATTGGTGCGACATTATGAAAATGTCCGACACTACACAGATCACCGATGTACGACGCTTTTGCGATCGTTTATCGGTGCATCTAGGCTTTACACATTGCGACGTCGTTACCGGCGCCGGATGTGCGTCACTTTCGATTTGACCGTGACGATATCGCAGTAGCGATGTCGCAACGTGCAAAGTACCCCTTACTTTTCGGCTCTTCTAATTCAGCTATTTTGATTAGTGTGAGAATCTGAAGTTAAAGGGATAGTCTGTATTTTTAATTACATAATGATAAGGCAAAATACACATAGATTACCTTTGGTTTCAACTTTGCTATGGAGTAATGATAATTACATACCTAAACAATCCATTATGAGCCTGACTAGTGCTCTGACGTCTTTTCCCGCACCAGCCTGTACAAGACACTGAATGCCATGAGCCCATAATAGCACTTGTACCTGTTTTTGCTGAGTGTGTCGCCCCCTGCTGAGACCTCGAGGGGACTGGAGATTAGAAGGTCTTAACGTTTGGTTGATTGCAGATCCGTTTTAGAATTTGCTTATCCTGAGTAGGAGCGTATTTTGTTCCATTTGATGATGAAGGGGTTAAGGTCTCGTTTCTGTCCTGCTGAGATTGACTTGTAGCTTTTAATTTCAGCTGTAGCCATGCCCTTCTTCTATATAAACTCACTCCTCACTCTCTCCTATGCCGGCTACAGCTCATTCTATAACTGACCACTTTGAAGGAGCTTCTGGAGAAGGTGAGGTGTTGTATCTGTTGCAGCTGAGATGCTTGCTGCTTAAGTAGCTGTGGAGAATTACTTTTTTGTGTCTTTCCCGTTTGTGTTACATTCTTGTTGTTGTTTTACTGTAGCGGCGAGACTCATATCTCGCTGGCTTTCACACTAGTCAGGGTAAGTTCAGAGCCTGCGAGGGCTTAGGCATGTGACGGTACATGGGAAAGTATAAAATGCATACAGCTGCACACTGAAAAAGCCAAAAATGTACAAGGGAAAATATGGCACTGCATTACTGCAAAAGAGATACAGTGGAACCTCGCTTAACAAGTAACCCAGTTAACGAGAATTTCGCTTAACAAGCAAAGCTTTCTGTAAATTTGTAACTCGGTTTACGGGAAAGCTTTGCTGTACGAGCACAATCCTCACCGCACACACTTCCGGTTCCGTACATCCACCGCTCTCTGACCCGCTCTTGCAGTCCGCACAAAAAACACATAGACAAACATGTCCGCACACACATTATGCTTACCTTCCGTTCCCTCGCCGGCCTCATGGTTCTTGTAGTTCGCCGGTACATCGCGGCAAGGGAGGAAACCTCGTGGTGAACTACAAGACCCAGGAGGCTGGTGATGGAACGGAAGATAAGGTGAGCATAATAGGTGTACCTTCCGTTCCATCGCCGCCCTCCTGGGTCCTGTAGTTCGCCGCTCCAGGATGTGTATCCGCAGGCATCGCGACGAGGCAGGAACTTCGGCTGTCAGCTGCTTCTCAAAGGCAGCGCACTGGCCAATCAGAGGCAAGCGGCTCCTGCCTTTGACGTCAGTGCTCTGGATGCGGAAGTTCCTCCCTTGTCGCGATGGTTACCAGATATACATCCTGTACTGGAGAACAGCAAGTCCCAGGAGACCAGCGATGGAATGGAAGGTAAGGTGAGCATATAATGTGTGCGTGCGTGCTTGTGTGTTTGTGCATGTGTAGAATGGCACAATAGGAGACCAGGATGAGACATTTAACAAGTTGTGGAAGGAATTGTCTGCATTGCAATGATTTCCTATGGGATCTCTTGCTTTGCTGAACAAGTAACTTGGTTAACAAGCACAGTCCCAGAACGGATTGTTCTCGTTAACCAAGGTTCCACTGTATTTAGTTTATGTATTGGCCAATGCATGTAAGCCCGGAAACCAACGGCAAGGTAATCTCTGTAATCCGGGAACCTAACATAAATGCCGCTATCTAGGTTAAAAACATCCGTGTCTGGGCAAAATGCCACTATTTGGACTACAAACCTCCATGTATGGGCAGCTAGACCCCTGCTATAATGGTTATGAACATAGCTAGGTCTTAGGGCGGAGTGCTCAGTCAGAAAGAGACTCACTAGAAATATCAAAAAAACTGACCCGCACATCCAACAAATGTGAACAGGTGCTAACTGAAAAAAACATATTAACTATAAATGCATACAGCTGCACACTGACTGTTTTTTTCAGTTAGCACCTGTTCACATAGTGGCATTTTTCCCAGATACGGATGTTTTTAACCTAGATAGCGGCATTTAAGTTAGGTTCCTGGATTACAGAGATATACCTTGCCATTGGTTTCCGGGCTTACATGCATTGGCCAATACATAAACTAAATATCTCTCTTTGGCAGTACTGCAGTGCCATATTTTCCCTTGTACATTTTTGGCTTTTTTCAGTGTGCGACTGTATGCATTTATAGTTACTATGTTTTTTCAGTTAGCACCTGTTCACATTTGTTGGATGTGCGGGTCATTTTTTTAGATATTTCTGGTACATGGGAAAGGACCTGACTAGGGACGTTAGCGAGTGCAGGGATCAGCCTCAGGTGAGTGTGTGACCCCACTCCTCTCTCCCTAGCGCCAGGGCCATCCATTCCCATAGCGTACCCTTTGCGTTGCATCACTTACCAGTGGTCCTCCCCTCCCCGGTGTGACAGTGCTGGTCACCCAAGCCAATGCCCTTTGTTACCCATACAGATTATTCAGTATACAATTTGCAATTAAGCAGCATTACCAGTTAGTATTTAAAGGGATTTTTAGCAATCATAAGTCGATCACCTACACTCCCTGACAGTTCTGTCGCTTATCCATATTATGTGAATAAAAGCTTATAACCTGACTTTAAATTCATCCATTGGTTTTATAAATTACTCTTTTGAAAGCTGAAACCCTCCTAAATTTCGTTTAGGTTATGAGAATAAAGTTGCTGCAAAGTTGAAATATTGATCATTTAATGAACACAGAAAGGTCAGATTTTGGCAAGACAAAAGTTTTGTCGCCCACATAAAGTAATGTGAAATTCAAACAAGTAATTAACTTCTAATACAAATATATGTTGCATAACATTGGTGAAGTTGTGGTGCTATTAGAGCCATATTTAATATTTTGTGTGACTTCCATGAGCTTGAAGGACTGCATCCTTGCGGTTCAACAATGATTCATACAATGCATATGTAACGCCCTGGACCCCAGGGGTCACAGTACACTACACACACACACACCCCTTCCCCTGGGTAGGTGACATCAGTCAACCAAAAATCCTTGTTGCCACCCTCCAGGCTTGATGTCCACACCAGGTGGGGCGGAGCCAGGCGGTTGACCCCACCCACCGAGGAGTTCACAGGCCTGGAGGCGGGAAAAGACAGTAGATTGTGTTAGACAGTGAAAGTGAGAGGAGTAAAAACTGTCGGTGTCTGGGTTGGGGCCCAGGCACGATCAGCAAGGTCGGCAGACGGTGGTGGCCGTCTGCAGGAGGTGGTGTAGGTCAGCGGAACCGTAGGACCAGGGTTGGGCGGTGGCCCGCCGGTACCGAACCAGGGAGCAGATTGAAGCCAAGCACCAAGACAGGGTACTCAGACCCCGACTAGGCTAGGAGCCGCCGAAAAGGTCAAATTCTCTGATTGCGGTCTGGACCTCAGGGGTTCATTCCCAACCAAGTCCCGTCAGAAGGCAACAGCCCAACCCGTCCGGATAAGTGCCACCGCCAAGGGCCAGAGATCCAAGGGCCACCGCCTGCGGGCAAAACGGGCTTTCCCGACACGTACACGCCGGGGAGCGGACTACCCGTGGGAAGCCATAGGACTCAAACACACACAGGTGCAGGAAAACGACAGCCGCCATCAACCCGTCCGGGGAGAGTGAGAACACCGCAGCCGGCTGTGGGCCCCGTCCATCCAGCCATTTGGTTTACCAGAGACTCTGTCCTTCTGTGTGTGAGTGAGTACAACATTGCCATCCGGCACCGCGCTGCACCGCAACGTTGCACCCGCGCCCACGCTGCCTCCCCGCATCGGCACCTGCACCTATACCTCCTCCCAACCTCCCCAACCGGGGCCCCGGGACCAACAGCCCCTACCCACGGAGGGGTCGACACCTTAGCTACTTTGCGCCATCGCTCCCGGGATCCCCCGTCACCAGCAGCGCTGGTGCCCACCATCACCACAACCCGTGGGTGGCGTCACGACCGACACCCCCAAACATCCCACCACAAACCTCCCCCTTTTCACTCGTGGTTCGGCCCCGTGCTCGAGCCACCGAGGAGCAGAAGCACCGGACCCGAGCGCCAGCGGTTCCAGGCGAGCGGCGTTCCCAACCCCTCCGCCCGCGACAACTTGGCGCTGTGAACAGGATCCTACCTGTCTACTTACCAGTAGAAGTGCGCCTTGCAGTCCCCGCCGGCGGTGTCCGGCCGAAAAATTTGAAATTCCGCCATCTTGGGCGCGAAAGTTCCCGCTTGAGTCGTCTTCCCCGAGCAGGGAAGGCGCGAAAGTGAACCCCCGCCCCCGAGAGAAGGAGGTACCAGAGAGAACCGAGGGGGGACGGATGAAGAATGGCCGCATGTAATTAGCGCTGCAGAGTGCAGGGACGCCAGGACTCTGCCGCAACACGTTCCTGGACCGAGCAGCAAGACGTGCCAGGAGCTCCAGGCCATGGTCCACTCCATGATGGCGGAGTTGACGTCGGAGAAGAAGGGCCTGGTCATGATCGTTCGGGCATCCGAAGTGGAGGTGGTTCCAGAGGAGCGGGTAAGCGACCCACTCCCCTATGTCCCTAAGGGATCGGTCGATACGGCTGAGGGGCCCGGCCTGCTGCCATCCACCACGCCACCTCCCTCACTGCCCCTGCCCGTGGCCAACGCCCCGACCGACCCGTTACCCCTGTCACCGGTAGCGGAGCCTGCAGCATTTGTGGAAAAAGGCCCGAGTCTTACCTTTGTCACCATCCTGGCACCCGTCTCGGCCTCCATCCCAGCCGCACCGGAGATGACGACGGCACCGGCAGTCCACCCGACCACTGCGGAGGCAACCCTCGACCGGAGGCCAGCACCGCAAGTCGCGTCCACCGCTCCCAGACACCCGGCCTCGGCTGAGGCACGACGGGGATGTAGCTGCCAAGAGGCAGAGCAGGCCACGTCACAGCGGGGTCCCTCAGTACCAAAGGCGCCGGTCGTAGTCGGCATGGAAGGACTCCGGCTGGGCCCGTCCCCCACACAAGCCGACCCGGAGCAAGCAGAAGGTGCTCTACACTGGGAGCGGCGGCAACGGCAGCTGCGCCACGAGATTGCTGTTTAGGAAAGAAAAGTTAAAAGGGTAGCGGTTCCCGGCTACCTTGCTGTCGGTCCCCGTGAGGACCCTGTTGATGTTCCAGTTGGCCCTCAAGATTAAGGAGTCCGGCTGCAGGAGCAGTCGTACCCGCACCGCCGGCAGCTGAAAATGGAGTCCTGTGGGACAGTGTCACCCCTGAGTGAGGGTGTCATTGGGAGCTCGTGCTGTCCGGTGGTGGACTGTGGGAAAGCTGCAGGAGGAAGCTGTACCGGAGTTAAGTGTTGTGGATAGCCCCTCGGACCCAACTGACAGTCCCCGTTGAGACCCTACAGCAAGTCCCCGTGGGACCTACAGTTTGTTTGTGGTAGCCCGTTGGCTATGAAGAGCCCCGTCCCCGTTGGGACATGCCCTGTCCCCTTTGTCACCGTTAACCCCTAAAAGCCCCATCCCACATGAGAAATCATGAACAAGGCCAAGAACTTGCAGGCCAGCCTATGAACTTGTGGGCTTGTAAATAATTCCGGGCTGGAGTTCCGTTAACCGCCTCCGGAGAGGCAGGTTGGAGGGAGGACCCGCAGCAGAGCAGGCTGGGGTCCGGTCACCACCAGGACCGGTGACCATCCTCCAAGGCAGGGGTCCCCTTGGACGTGGGGCCCTCTGAATGACAGCCGGGTGCGAGACACCGTAACCGTTCTCACTTGGGCGACCTGAACCAGGTTCCTGTTTCCGGACTGGGGAAAAGGGGTGCTGCCCGCTTCTTAGGTGCAGCATCAAGGTTTAGGTTGTTTGGGAGGGAAAGCGGAAGAACTGGGACCCGTCCGTTGTTATTAAAAATGTTTTATTACCGTTTGCAACGTTTTAAGTGACATGCCTCCCGTCAGGGAAGATTTGACAAAAATGTATACCGTTGTTTTTCCCTGTTATTTATCTTTTACAGAAAATAAAACCGGTGATGGACGGGCAGCCCGCGGACGGTCTGCGTTTTACCAAGGGGGAGTGTGACGCCCTGGACCACAGGGGTCACAGTACACTACACACACACACACCCCTTCCCCTGGGTAGGTGACATCAGTCAACCAAAAATCCTTGTTGCCACCCTCCAGACTTGATGTCCACACCAGGTGGGGCGGAGCCAGGCGGTTGACCCCACCCACCAAGGAGTTCACAGGCCTGGAGGCGGGAAAAGACTGTAGATTGTGTTAGACAGTGAAAGTGAGAGGAGTAAAAACTGTCGGTGTCTGGGTTGGGGCCCAGGCACTATCAGCAAGGTCGGCAGATGGTGGTGGCGTCTGCAGGAGGTGGTGTAGGTCAGCGGAACCGTAGGACCGGGGTTGGGCGGTGGCCCGCCGGTACCGAACCGGGGAGCAGATTGAAGCCAAGCACCAAGGCAGGGTACTCAGACCCCGACTAGGCTAGGAGCCGCCGAAAAGGTCACATTCTCTGATTGCGGTCTGGACCTCAGGGGTTCATTCCCAACCAAGTCCCGTCAGAAGGCAACAGCCCAACCCGTCCGGATAAGTGCCACCGCCAAGGGCGAGAGATCCAAGGGCCAGCGCCTGCGGGCAAAACGGGCTCTCCCGACACATACACGCCAGGGAGCGGACTACCCGTGGGAAGCCATGGGAGTCAAACACACTTACACAGGTGCAGGAAAACGACAGCCGCCATCAACCCGTCCGGGGAGAGTGAGAACACCGCAGCCGGCTGTGGGCCCCGTCCATCCAGCCGTTTGGTTTACCAGAGACTCTGTCCTTCTGTGTCTGAGTGAGTACAACAGTGCCATTATTATTATTATTATTATTATTATTTATTTATAGAGCACCATTAATTCCATGGTGCTGTACATGAGAAGGGGGTTACATACAAAATACGTATACAAGTTACAGTAGACAGACTAGTACAGAGGGAAGAGGGCCCTACCCTTGCGGGCTTACATTCTATAGGATTATGGGGAGGAGACAATAGGTGGGGTGTAGGTCAGGCGGCAGCTCCGCACGGTGGTCGGGCGGCAGCTCCGCACGGTGGTCGGGCGGCAGCTCCGCACGGTGGTCGGGCGGCAGCTCCGCACGGTGGTCGGGCGGCAGCTCCGCACGGTGGTCGGGCGGCAGCGAGTTCATTGTAGATTGTAGGCATTTCGGAACAGGTGCGTTTTCAGGTTCCGTTTGAAGTTTGCAAGGGTAGGGGATAGTCTGACGTGTTGAGGCAACGTTGCACCCGCGCCCACGCTGCCTCCCCGCATCGACACCTGCACCTATACCTCCTCCCAACCTCCCCAACCGGGGCCCCGGGACCAAAAGCCCCTACCCACGGGTCGACACCTTAGCTGCTCTCCGCCATCGCTCCCGGGATCCTCCGTCACCAGCAGCGCTGGTGCCCACCATCACCACAACCCGTGGGTGGCGTCACGACCGACACACCCAAACATCCCACCACAAACCTCCCCCTTTTCACTCGTGGGCGAGGAGGCACTGCTCAAGCCCCCGGGTCCGGCCCCGTGCTCGAGCCACCGAGGAGCAGAAGCACCGGACCCGAGCACCAGCAGTTCCAGGCGAGCGTCGTTCCCAACCCCTCCGCCCGCGACACATAAAGAATGCAGTCTTACATGCATCCCAGAGTTCATCTAGATTCTTTGGTTTTGTCTTCCAAGCTTCCTCTTTCATTCTACCCCAAACATGGTCAATGATGTTCATGTCTGGTGACTGGGCTGGCCAGTCCTTGAGCACCTTGATCTTCTTTGCCAGGAGGAACTTTGTTGTAGAGATGGATGTATGAGATGGAGCACCACCCTGCTGCAGAATTTGACCCCTTTTATGATTGGGAATGTAAGAGGTAGCTAATACTTCTTGATATTTTAGGCTATTGATATTGCCTTCCACCTTGCAAATGTTTCGCACACCCCCATACTAAATGTAACCCCAAACAATGATCTTTCCATCACCAAACTTAACTGTTTTCTGGGTATATTTTGAATCCATACGGGCTCCAGTAGGTCTCGTGCAGTATTTGCGGTGGTTGTGGTGTAATTAAACTGAAATCTCATCAGAGAAATCCACTTCTGCTATTTTTCCAGCGTCCATCTGTTTAGCAGGCTGTTGGACTTGGCAACTGCCACATGTTTTTTTAATTGCCTTTTGTTTAGTCCTGGCTTCTGGGCACTGATTAGACCATGGAGGTCATTTTGAGACAGAATCCTACAAACTGTTCTAGTTGACACAGGGACTTAAGGTGACCAGGCCTGTTGGAGCTCTGCTGCAGTGGAAGAGGGGCTGGCTGTCAGGTTTCCGGGTTTTCCAGTCCTCTTTTGAAAAAGCTTGCCCTCAGTTAACATGGAGTTTTGTGTTCTGTTGCCCTACTTCCTGTCCAGCTGCTTAAAAGGCCGCCTCTAAGCTTAGTCCAGTGCCTGAGTATACTGCTTGCTGTGTGCTCCTGCTTTGCTGCTGCTGCTACTTGATTACCTTTGGATCCTCCTGGAAATCTACCGACCGACTCTGGACCATACCCGGTTTCTTCAAACTGTGCCCGGACTCCGTCTGCCGTCTTTTGTCAGCACGTCTGCCCGGTTTCTTCCGGTTCATAACCATTCTGGACTTTCATTCCGTACGGACACTTCTGGACTTTACCGCTTGCCCCTTGTGTCCCGGCTGCACCGCATTTAGGCCTTCCGGGGTTGATTGCCGGACAGTCCCTGTATAGGGGTTCGCTCTGGTGGTCTCCCTGGGGGAGTCCGGTGCGTGGCCCCGGGAATCCCCTTCGCTCCGTTTCAGAAAGGTATTTTTTTGTGTTTGTTATACTGTGTATTTCCGTTGTGTATCTACCGTGGTTACATATCATAAAAACATCTTGTACCACAAACTCGTCTCTGGCTGTCATTGCCCTAACGCTATCGAAATCCTCAAACATACAATAGTATTACACTGGCTTTGGATTTTCTAACCAACAAACGTTCCTCCTGAGCAGTTGTCCTGCGGGGTCTGCCGGACCTGGGCTTGTCAAAAACATCTCCAGTCTCTTCAAATCTTTTTTTAATTCTTTGTACTTGACGCTGAGACACATTAAAGGTGCCAGCCACCTCTGCAGTGGATCTGGTCTTCAGCCTCTTGATAATCAAGGCTTTGGTGCAGCGTGGATTTTTGGCATTTTGTCAGAGGTCAAGTTGCAGTTCAACTGAAGGTCTGGGGTGCTGGGTTTCTATTTATACACACCCACTAATTAACCGATCATTTAGTGAGCACAGGTGAGGATGTAAACTAGGATTGGGTGCTTATCCCAAAATCATGGTGAAATTCTGAAGGCCCCCCCATACACATTAGTTCTGCTAAGTCACATTGCACAGCTGCAATTCATGTAATGTGTATGGCCACCTTTAGTTTAGGCCATTATATGTTTAATCACTGTATAGACGTTTTGAGTCACTCATCTACGCTGGATCCAGTGTTGGGCTTTGTGTCTTGTCTTCCTTCTACCTCAGCTGACTCTCTCTGCTCTTTCTATCGTAAACCGGCATGCTCCAGGGATATCATACTCCCTGGCCTTAAAAGACAGCTCAGGCAGTTGGACGCCACCTGAGTATTCAGGTAGTTGGCACCAATGCCTGGGACTCCCATCGATTGAACTAAAGAAAAGACATTTAAGCCATGTTATTGTCATGGTGCGAACTAGGGGAAAGTCCAGTGTGAGGCCAAACACACAACAGGGGTCACCCCATGACAAACAAGGAGTTCACGGAGCACACTTTAACAATGGTGGGCTCTGATACTAGTGAGAGGTAAGATGGACACCTCCTTCACTTACCTGCCACTGTACCCTGCACTTCTAGGCAGTCCCTATTCAGGTTCCTCACCTGTCACCGAGCAGGAACCTAAAGCCCTGAGATGACCCTACAATAGTGCTGGCTAGTGAGTGGGCAGGTAAGGTACGCTAGCCCCACTGCTGCACTGAAACAAAACACCAGGGAAGGAAGATAGACAGGGGGAAAACACAACAACAAACTGTTGTAGTCATTACCAAGACCACAGCCACCCCAGCAACTTAAACAAAGGTTTTTCAGCAGCTTCTTCCACCTCCTAGCTCAGCATTCAGACGGCAAAGAGAATAACCGGCAACCTCTGCTGGTAGAAGAGGGTATATAAAGGGACTGGGAGTGGTCCCAAACCGGACACACCTGACCAGGAGTCAGAAACAGCTGAAAAGCAAACTGACATTAACCCTACTGACACGAGCATTGGGACAAGCTCAGTGCCAGCTCTTACCTTACCATCTGGACCATGCACTTTAAACATAGTTTTTCCTTTAGACACATTTAGGGTTAATCCCTTCTCTGGTGCAGCAGCAGACTTGCTCAGCTGGCAGCAGTTAATCAATTTCCGGCCGGGATTTAAGCCCTCTGCTTCCTGGGCCTGGTGCTGGTTATTCTATTCAGTTAGGAGCTAGCCTGGGAGCAAATAAGACATTGTTGCTATCTGCTACAGATTGTTACAAGTTGTTTTGTTTTTGTACTACCTCCTTTCCCTTGTTATCCCTTACCCATATATCCTGGGTTGTTCCTTGGTGGAGGTTTTCGGTGTGTATTAGTTGTTATTTTACCACTGTCTGTAGTTTGTTGTAGGTGTTTTGGGCATCTCTATCCTGATCAGTCCCCTGAGTGCTGTGGGTGATGGGGACTTGTCATCAGTGTCAGGACAGGAGTCAGGGCCAGGTCGGGGGCCCAGGCCTCCCTACCTTTAAGGGTACCTCCAGGTGTGAGGGTGAGCTCAGGGACCCCAGCATTAAGGTCTGCATTGGTTACCCCATCTTCCCTTGTCATTCTGTTACCCGAACCCTGACACGTACGACTGCCAAAGGAAATAAAATCCATTTATATTGAGAGTCTAGCATGGAAATGACTCTCAAGTCCTAAATTTGTCATTGGTCTCATAATACACAGAGATGGGTATGACAGTTGTACAGACTTTTGGACTTACTATTGTGCCTATAAACCTCTCTGATTGAGAATATGATGAGCGCTTCTGCACCTTTCTCAGGATCCCACCTCCTGAGTGATCATAATAATGTCATTATCACAAAAAAAACAAATGTAGTAAATACCGCTGTGACATTGCTGTTGCACGAGGTCCGCAACAGGAGCGCAGCGTGGGAATATCGATCCATCCAGCATCGACAGGTCGGTATATGTTTCGGCACATAGGGGTCTGACCTCTGTGCACAGCATGATCTGGTTTCCAGCAATGTAATAACACTGTCAGAGCAGAAGAAATACTCTAATTGCTCCTGCGAGACATCTTAATCATTTTACAGTAGGTTTTTTGTGTATCTGCCAGCGATGGAGTGACATTCATAATGAGTCATTTAATTGTGCACTTGAAGCCTGTGCGCTCGTCTCACTTACTGCGAGCTCCGGAGCTGGAGATCTGATATTAGAATGTCAAACAGATGTAATTTGGAATCATAAATCTGTCTCTGGCAAATCCAGAAATATAATTGAAATCCCGACGAACATCTGAATCATCCGCTGCCTCCGAAAATTCTAAGTATTTCTGCGTCTGATGGCCGAGTTTTAATCCACGTTTCGAGAAGTGAGTTATGTGCTTGGCTGGATGCGGCGTCCAATGTGGCATCAGCTCTTATTAGTGAGTGATTTACCCGGGGAATCGCCGTCCTGCCGTGGTCTAATCCTAATGAGCACCAGTCGCCAAAATCACAAGACGATTGACGCTCGATTCTTCCCTTTAAACATGGAGCACCCCACGGGGCATTGGGGAATACTCGTCACCGGGCCGGTGAAAGGTCAGGGGGATGTCACGGGTGTCCCTGCCCGGTTCCGTGACCACGAGGTGTCCATAAAAAATGGATGGTGGGATGATGGGGATTAAGGATGTGGATGAAGGAGGTTGGGAGTAGTTGTCTCGTGACGCCACCTGCGGTATGCGGCCAGAGATTAGCTGCCGCTGCGGTCGCTGTCCTCTGGTGCGGGTGGTGATGCAGCTAGGATAGTTCAGCTTCCCGCAGGTGAAGCTAGGCCTCAGGGAGGATGATGGAGGTAGTAGCGGCTGTTAACAACCGAAGCGCGGGGTGGCGACGCTGGCAATGAAGGGCGTACACAGTAGCTGCGGTTACAGGTCTTTACTCACTGTCCGTGGGTTGCCCGGGAGGTGCCGATCTCTGCCGTGATGGGCTCCAGTTATAAATAGCCACCGGTATTTGAAAGTCCTTTCCCAAGGGATGCCCCTTCAGAAGTGAAGAACCCAGGCTGAGCTTCCCGCTCCAAGCCTCAGGTACCATGAAGAAAGAAAATAGTAGTCCCGACTTGACTGAAAATTGAGTCCAGGTTGCTCCTACTTCTACCCCAAGTGGTGCCCGCCCCCAAGGTGGTTGTCCTAGTGACCGGAAAAGTCCCATGCCTCGTGATGGCCACCCCCCAGCCTACCCTAGTCCAGTCCCCAGTGAGAAGGCACCTAAGCTGTATGTAAGGTGAAATGGTGAAACACCGGTGATTAACCCCCTCCTTACCCAAGATGAATACTGCACCTTAAGTGAGGTGCAGTACCCTGTGACAACTGAAGCCTCAGGGGCGCCACATACACATGCCGATGCAACCTGTACTGCTTGCTATTCAATTAATTACTCCCCTGTATACAGGGGCCAAAGAGTGGGAACGACTGATTATCCACCTTAAAGGGGTTGTCCAACAGTAAAAAAAAAAAAATAACAATAATAACAGAGGCATTCTTACTGTTGCAAATTGTAGTGCAGCCCACTCCGGAGGTCTTTGGTGGTGCGGATTCAGTGTCTGCCCTGCTAGGAAGTCACAACACAGTTGGCTGTAGTAGTCAAGTGACCAGTAGAGTGCGTCATCAGATACACATTCTAAGAAGCACTCTTTTAGTCACCTGACCTCTGCAGCCAATTACAAGCTGCAGCGGTGCTGGACGTTAGGAACAGACAACGCTTCCACAGCACCCTGCATTGGATCCTCAAGGGCACTGGAAGGTGAGCATGCCTCTGTTTATCAGCTTTATACAGATTATGGCTGAAAAAATAAAATAATAATTTACTGTTTACCCTTTAAAGTAGATGTCTAGATGTTATTATATAGTGACAACAAAACATACACAGCTGCACACTAAAATGCTAACAATGAATAAGGGAACTCTGGCATTGCATTACTGCTATAGGAATATTTGAAAAAAGAGAGATATTTAGCATATATATATTGGCCACTGCATGTGAGCCCAATAACCACGGCAAGGTAATCTCTGTTTACGGGGAACCTAACTTGAAATGCCACTATCTGGGTTAAAAACCTCCATGTCTGGGCAGCTACATTCCAGCTATAAAGGGGAGTGAACACAGCCTGGTTATAGGGTGGAGTGCTCAATCAGAAAGGGATGCACTATAAATATATTAAATATACAAAAAGACTGACCTGCACATCCAATAGGTGTGAACAGGTGCTAGCTGAAAACACATAACTACAAGTGTATATGTTTTGTAGGTATAATGTGTTTTCAGCTAGCACCTGTCCCCACCTGCTGGATATGCGGGTCAGTTTTTCTGATTGAGCACTCCGCCACACCTCACAGAATAAACTATAGCTAGCATGGGTAGAAGGATTCCACCAGCATAAATAGAAGGAGAGCAGATGTGATAGGTTCCCCCCAACATGTGATTAAAGGAGTCTATTTGTGTTCAACCCTGACACCATAGAAGCCATCAGGCAGAGTGTCAGAATCTGCAATCTGAACAGAGTCCAATGCCACCATGACCAGGGCCGGATTATAGGCAGGGCGGACGGGGCTTCAGCCCACGGGGCCCTCACCAAAAGAGCTTCCAAGGGGGCCCCCACCGCCAGGGCCATACTTGACACTAAGCACCTGTCAGCAATTTTTTTTTCCTCTTCACATCCCCCCCCCGTAAAGACAGTCTAATAAATCAGCTGTGTTTTCGGGGGGGGGGGGGGGGGGTTGGCGCACTGCCATCTATTTGTATCTGCGTCTACGCAAAAACAAACTGCGGGCACAGGACGCTGATTGACCCCGGAAGTACAGCGCTTGCACTTCCGGGGTTAGAGGTGTGCACTGCCAATGAGCTCCCTGCTATGTGCTGCGGCCGTACCCAGCGAGGGACGGCCGAGGGGGGAGAGTCATGGTGTAGTGGGCCGCTGTATCTGGTGTCCCCGCTGCACTCCTCTGCACTGTGTACATGACAGGCACACTAGCAGGAGGCTACGCGCTGTGCCGGCTCTGCTGTGTGTCGGGCATGTACACAATGCAGAGGAGCGCGCCGGTCCCGGTGACCGCAGTTTCGTCCTTCCTATTCAAATGTATTTGCGTCTTTCAGACGTAAATACATTTGAACAGCGCGCCGGGACTGGGCCCTGCCCCCGACGTGCAGCAACGTGATGAGATCAGCACCTTGCTGACGTCATCACAGTGCTGCGGGCACCACACACAGGGGATATCAGGAAGTGAGCGCTCCATGGAGGCGCTGAAGAGACAGGTGTAATTAATGGGGATGAGTGGGGAGGGGCTGAGGACACATAACGGGGAACATTTGTGAAGGAACACAGCTTTGTGACAGGCAGAGGAGGAGTACTGTATTCCGAGGGAGGGGGGAGGAGTGTGTAGGGATGGGGCAGTGTAATTTGTGTGTATAGGGGGTGATGAGGGTTGCATTTTATTGTGTGTGTGGGGGGGTGCATTATATTGTGTGTGTGTGTGGGGGGGGGAGGGGTAATGGGGGGTGCATTATATTGTGTGTGGGGGAGGGGTAATGGAGGGTGCATTGTATTGTGTGTGTTGGGGGAGGGGTAATGGGGGGTGCATTGTATTGTGTGTGTTGGGGGAGGGGTGATGGGGGGTGCATTGTATTGTGTGTGTGGGGGGAGGGGTGTAAGGGGTGGACGGACCCCTAGTGTGGAGAAGACGTTTCCCCCCCCCCTGAAGACGCCACAGGAGTATGGTGGCACATTGTACCATGTTATGTGTTATGTACGGTTCTTCCCCCCCTAGGTGCCAGTGTAGTGAGTGGTTCCCCTGGTAATAGTGACAGGGAAGGAAGGGGCAGGGCAGCCTAGGAGGGAAGAGAAGGGGGGTTGGGCTCTGAATGCAGGGCAGTGTGCTGTGAGATGTAACATGGGAGTGAGCTGAGGAGAAGTGCCGGGGCAGATTGCAGGAGTGGGTGCTGTGGCAGTGGAGCGGAGAAGTTGGAGCTAATCCGGAGCCGGTAGTGAGTACTGGAGCCGTCCCCTAGTTCAATACAAATCCCTGGGAAAGGGCTGGACTAAAATCGGGATAGGAGTACCACTGCTAGGGGGATAACAATTGGCCCCTGCAGGCAAAGGAAAGTGCCCGTAGAGAAAAAGGAAACCGTTTTTGTAGAAAAGGACTTGTAACTTGTAACGTACTAAAGTAAACCTGCTTCAAACAGAAAGATGGAAGCTTTGTTTAATAAAACGGTGTTTGGTGTACCCGCTGCCTGCAATTGTCTCTTTCCTGAAAGTGAAGAAGGAACTGGAGAGCACAGAAAGAACGCTGTCATGAATGGGCCCCATTCATCCACACTCTGCCCCAACAACACACATGCTTTGCAAGTAACGGCCGGGCCGGGGTTCAGCCTGCGGCCCACAAGGCGAGGGGACCCGACTACACCCCCTGAGGCGCCCCCTGCCCCCGTTACATTTTGGCGTAGTCGGCAGGATCAAGCCCGCAGAAGAGAAACCCCGAGCAGAGACCAAGTGGTGCCTGATGTACTGAACAGGCCACAAGATGGCAGCAAGATGGCGGCCGTCCTCATGGATTTAGTGAAGGCGCGAAAAGTGGGCGCCAAACGAAAAGCGCTGGGCTGGCCTGTAAGGAAGAAGCCCGGAGTGCACCGCCCAAAGAGGGGAGGTGCTTGCCCCGAGATACTGCAGAGGTCTAGAGACGTGGGCGGCGCCGCAAGAAAGAAGAGGCGTCGCAAACGCTGTGCCGACCTGGTGGGTGAGGCCGGGGGCGGAGTATGGGCAGAAGCGGGAAAAGAAGAACCGCCTCCACCTTCCCTGACGCGATTGCAACCCCGGCAGTGGAAGAAGAAGCAAACTCCAATACCTGGACCAAGCAGAATGGAGAACAGAGCGTGGCGCGCTCAGCATAAGCAAGCGCTCGCTGAAGCCTGTGGGCTGAAGAGTACCCCGACGGTCGCGCCAAAAGCGGCCGCCGAACCTACGGCTGGAGACAAGCCAAGAGAAGCATCGGCATTACTGGTGATACATCAGAGTATGGTGTCGCACCCGGTAGTTGTTGTCGGCAGCCCACTGCGGTCCCGTCCAGCTACCCCCTCACCCCCGCAGGAGGCTGAAGGGCCTGAACCGGAGAAGGAAGTACCGGAGCCACCGGGTTATGAGCCGTTTCGTAGGCTACCCCGCTTACCTGGACAGTCCCTCTCCGACCATGTGAGGGCCCAGCGGGCTGAATGGCTGCGTGCATACCACCCAGCGTGAGGGTTAATCATCCGGAAGAAAAAGATCTGTTTGTTGTCGAAAGCCGGTACTGTTGGAAGCCGGTGAGTGTTTATGGTTAAAGATACGTTAAAAGAACTGAACCCGGGAATAGAAGAATGCAGGGACTATGCATGGACTTCTTCTCGACATTACTGTTTCATACTTGTTACAGCGCCAACCGGTGTTTTCCGCCCCATGTGTCCAGTGCTGATAGACTCGTGCTGAGGGGCTCAGTTCCAGTTGGATCATCTTTTACATGAGCGGCGGAGTTATTCCAATTTTGCAGACGATTCAGTAAGAATCGTGCACTAGAAACTGTTTTTCTTGCCGCTATTAGTGATAAAGCCTCCACATTGTCATGAACCAGTAAGCTCAGGATGAACTGAACATCATGACAATATGGCAAAAGCAAAAAAAACAACAAGATTCCAAATTTCTTATCAGGTTTAAACATATGGCACCCATAGAATAATACTGTACGGTGCCTTAACAAAAAAATAAAAGTGCACCCTATTATTTTCTATGGTTTTGTATATCGGGACATAATCAAACACATCTGGTCCTTACAAAACATTAGTTATTAAATACAACCTCAGATGGACAACACTATATTACACCGTGTCATTATATATTTACCAAAATACAAGCTAAAATGCAGAAGCAGCGCGTGAAAAATTGAGTACACCCCATGAATCAATAGTTTGTAGAACCACGATAAGTAATCATTCTGGAGGAATTTTTTTTCCGCTCTTTACAATTTTGCTTAAAGGGATTGTCCAGTAAAAACAAGTCATTCCACAGGATAAGGGATAACTTGCTGATCTGTTGTTGTCCGACCATGGGGAATCTGTAACGATTGGTCACTTGGGGTGTTTTTATCCTTCACATGGAACGTTTATGCAGCAGGTTGGGCGGGTGACTGCTGCTTTGTTCGTTGTCTATAGGGCCACCATTAAAGCCGAGCGGCACTGGTGGACACAGACAGAAGAGGGCACCTGTGCAAGAAGAATATATGGGCCCTTTGCAGCCCAAGAGCTCATAAAATGCAAAAATGCACCTCCTTTAGAGGTAGAAATGGGCCCCCTTACCTCTTGGCTCCTGTGCGACACCACAGGTCACACCAATGATATGTTCGCCCTTGCCAAGCACAGCGTTCGGCAGTCCCATAGAGAATAAATGGAGCAACGGTAAAGCATGCTGTAACGCCCACACCGACATCCTCGTACTGTCCTGCCCCCCTCACCGGTCTGGCCGTCCTGCAGTGGTTACCCCATCCACAGATCATGCTTCTGTCACCCAGCGGTTGTGCACATCTCGCAGGCTTCCTGGATCTGTTCTAAGGGCACACGCGCGGCCACACCCCCTTACCTTACCAGCATCCCCTAACCCGGAAGTGCATCACAGGTCATCTGAGAGGCTGCAGGTACTTAAAGCACCTCTGCCCTATGGGAGGTGCCTGGGCAACAGGTCTAATAAGTTGCTAGTTCCAAGGTCGTCTAGCACTGTGCTGCTACTGCCGTTGTATTGTGCCAGTTCCGCTGCTGACATATGATTGTACTTCAGTAAACTGCTGCGGTTATCCCAAACCTGCCGCAGCAGCTGCAAGCCGCCACATCGGCCGCCAACCACAATACCTGCTACCATGAAGTATCATCACCAGCTGCTGCTGCCGTATCCATCCATCCATCCAGATCGGACCCTCAACACCTGCTGCTGCTGTTTTCTATCCCAGAGACTATCACTCACGTACCCCAGGAGCCAGCCGTCACAGCACCAGTCTTCCCGAGTGGCACCCAGACTCACACCTGCAGTGTAACAACCTCACTATCAGTGGCTCTGGTGAAAACCAGGTGTGATTCAGTAGTTAAGCCCCTCTGGGTTTTCTTTGCGCTGTGGCCTAGTGGGTTCCCTAAAATCCCTGCTCTTCCCCCTTCTACTTTACCCAACCAATAAAACTATTTGATCTCCAACTTCCTATTTCCCGTCACTCTCCTCCCTTCCTTATGATCTAGGTATAGATTATATTAAGTTTGTTGTTAATCTGTAATTTATGTGCATTATTTAAATAATCTCTATGATATTACTTTTCCCCCTTTAATTGTTAAACCCTTTAATAAAAATATTTCAACACTGACCCCGGCTCCGCTCTCCCATATACTTGACTTGTCCTCTTGGCTACCGACCTCGGCTTGTATCCTGACCCCGGATCCACTCTCTATCTAGTACTTTACGTGACTTCCTGGCTTTCTGACTTTTGGCTTGCACACTGACTTTGGCTCCTCTCGCTCCCTCTGTCACTGACGTTATCTCCTGGCTCCTGACCCCTGGCTTCTTCGACTTCCCCTCAGATCGCCTCCACTAGGGTATCTAGCGACTCCTAGTGATCTAGCATCTCATTACACCTGGGTGCTCAGCATCACAGATGAACTCCAAATAGTTTGAAAATAGCCCTTCCCCGATTGATGGGAAGCAACAATTTCTTCTTTAAAGATCATTGCTGATGTCTTTTCTCTTTGGAATTGTGTTAAAATATACTTGGATGCTCCAGACCAGCAAACTGCCAAAACTTCTGCTTTTATAAAGGTGATCACACTTGGTAATAAACAATTAATCAACAGTATTTGTTCAGCAGCAGCTGGCTGGTATTTACCATCTTAATTCCTATGAAATCAGTAAGGGGGTACTTAATTTTTGACACACTGCTCCTGCATTTTGGCCTAGTTTTTGATAAGTTTCCATGTATACATGGTGTAATTTGTCAAGTGGTTCTAGTTACTTAATTTTGATAGTTTTCTTATGGAGTGTTTAGTCACTGTAAAGGATTTTAGTGAAGAAGAACAATGCTGTTTATTTGCATTGTCATTAATAATATTTCCTCGTGCGACTTGTCATAAATGCTGCAGAACCGGCTGTCCAACTTCAGGGAATCATTTGTTTTGCAATCACAAAGACGTGAATGTGCAGAGGTTTCCCTGTTAGCCTCACTGACTGCATCCACACATGAAGCCATGCTTTCTGGTGGTATCAGCACTTTCCTGGCCTGTGAATATGAATTCACATTTCCGTATTCCACAGGCCCTGCTGACACCACAATACACGCAGGCTGACCACAGATCTTATAATACGGACTTGAGAACTGAGCCTAAGGCCTCATTCAGACTTCTGTTTTTCACATCTAGGAGGTGGTCGAGCCCTGCAATGTAACGTGTATGGTTATGTAGAGTGCAATGTGTTATGCCTATTGGGTGTAGGGTCCAGATACAGTAGAGCGGGGTTATTACCAAAGTCCCCGCCTAGTGGTTGGGCTGAGATAGCGGCAGGATGGAAGAGATGGGGTTAAAGGGGAAGTGAAAGATGCGTTAAGAGGACTGTTGGGAGGTCTCGACAGGAGGCAGTCTAGAATAGGATGCAAGTGTGAGAAGACAAGGCCTCATTGCTAGGGCCAGTTAGGGAACTCTGAGGTATCTGAGGGAACTCTCGAGAGATCCGGAGCCTACGGCTCACCCTGGCAGGCTTAGAGAGTCATCGACAGGAGGCAGTCTAGAATAGGATGCAAGTGTGAGAAGACATGGCCCCATTGCTAGGGCCAGTTAGGGAACTCTGAGGTATACTCGAGAGATCTGGAGCCTACAGCTCACCCTGGCAGGCTTAGAGAGTCATCGACAGGAGGCAGTCTAGAATAGGATGCAAGTGTGAGAAGACATGGCCTCATTGCTAGGGCCAGTTAGGGAACTCTGAGGTATCTGAGGGAACTCTTGAGAGATCCGGAGCCTACGGATCACCCTGGCAGGCTTAGAGAGTCATCGACAGGAGGCAGTCTAGAATAGGATGCAAGTGTGCTAGGGCCAGTTAGGGAACTCTGAGGTATACTCGAGAGATCTGGAGCCTACGGCTCACCCTGGCAGGCTTAGAGAGTCATCGACAGGAGGCAGTCTAGAATAGGATGCAAGTGTGACAAGATGTGGCCTCATTGCTAGGGCCAGTTAGGGAACCCTGAGGTATACTCGAGAGATCCGGAGCCTACGGCTCACCCTGGCGGGCTTAGAGAGTCATCCTGCTGGAGAGCCACCGGGGACCAGAATTGGATGAAGGTGAACAAAGTTAGGGGGAAGGAGACGAGGATGATATCCAATATAGCAGAGGGAGACAGATCTAGAGATAGTACCCCACACTGAGAGAACAGAAGACTATGTCTGTCATAACGGTGTGAAGAAGAACATGAACTTTCTGGTTGGCTAAGTGAGCACTGGTGTTGTGTGTGTTACTAACAGTCTAGGACGATGATCACCAGTGGGATGACGGACACCTGAAGAATCCAGTAAGGGTTGTTCACCCCAGCCAAAGTCACATCCGCACACAGTAGCTTCTTGGCGATGTCTGGGGCTGACACCTTCCTTCACACATTCTGTATGTTTCGTTTTATAAGACGCACCCCACATTTAGAGAAAAAAAAGGGGGGATATGGGGTCCATCTTATTCGGTGCGGTCTTACTGGAGGGGGGGTGACAGTGGTGGTGGAGCAGGGTCACAGGAGGCGGGGTAGTGGTGGAGTATGGCGATGCTGCAGGTGGTGCAGCAGGTGTTCCAGATGTGCTGCGGCCACTGTGAGGCATGAGGAGCATCCAGAAGCTGTAGACAGTGTGGGCTTCAAAGAAATGGCGCCTGCAGTTGGAACGTGCACAGATGTAGCTCTCGGCTCAGTGACAAGCTAAGATCTCATCTGCGCACACACCACCTCCGGGCGCCATTTTCCTTAACTCCACTGCGGGGAATCAATGGGCCAGAGGCGGTGTGTGCGCAGATGAGATTTTGAGTCGAGAGCTCCATCTGCGCATGTGCCGACTTCAGGCACCATTATTTGAAGCCCGCTCTGCCGTCATTTTTAGAATGGCGGTCTCTGCGTCACCACCACCTACAGCACAGTGCCCAGCACCGCCCACAGCACAGTGCCCAGCACAATCCGCAACACAGCACCCAGCACAGCCCCCCGCCCGCAGTAAGCCCGCAGCATCGCCCCTGCCTCCTGTGACGCCTCTCCACCTCATCCAGTAATCTACATTCAGATTATAAGACGCACCCCTCATTTTCATCCCAAATTTTTGGGAGAAAAAGTGCGTTTTATAATCCGAAAAATACGGTACTTAGTCTATCTGTGCTTTTCAAACTTCATTCATTGAACTCAATGATACAGCGCGCTCCTTCTGTAAACTCTACGGCCATCATTCATTAATCACTGCCTTAATAAGTCATAAATCACAGTGCAAAATCCAGATTTGTGCTAATATTTGAAACTTTTCCTGTATTCTTCAGATTTCAAACCTTCAAAGAAAAGCCGTGACATTTTCAGGACACGCTCTTATCATTTTACAAAAAAGTATAAAAATGAACGATATATATATATATATATATATATATATATTTTTTTTTTTTTTCTGACTTCATGTCTGAATTTGCCAAATTTTTTGTGCGTCATTGGACAAAAATACCTTTTTTTTTTTTTTTTTTAAATTTTCCTTGAGATTGGTGTTCGAAACACCAATTTTAAGAAAAGTCGGCTGAGCAAATCCATGGTCTTAAATGTTGGCTTTGGTTTGTAAAGAAGAATTAGAGCCCTGTACCAGAATGACAGACCTTAATTATGTGATTTAGAAAAGCCGTTGGTCCGGTTCGTCCAAGCTTTTACGCCAGAAGACTGTTGAAAATCTCTGAAAACTTGCCAAATATTGGCAAAGTGCGAAGTTTGCAACTTTCAGCATTTTCACGCCACTTTGAATCAGCTCTTTGTAAGTGGTCAGGGCTCGGGTGGAGCCAGGACATCAAATTCTTTAAAAAAGCTGGCATTTTGTCCCTGACCGGACTAGCACTTCTGTAGTGGCGCTCGTTCACAGGACGGGTTCTGGATAGTGAGCACCTGACAACTAGAAAATGTACAGGCAAGCTGAAAATACACATTGTGCAGGCACCTCCCTAAGGGGGAGGGTGCCTTAAGTACATAGTGCCTCTCAGTCATAGGCTGGAGGTACGTCCACATTAAGCTCGCTAATCCTTTAAGAGACGAAGTGAACATGCTCCCAGGAGACCAACGTGAGGGCGCAGGTTATGGGAACTGCAAACCACAGCGATGGACACATGAAAGAACTGCGCAGACCGGCAGTCAGTGCATTGGCGTCCCTGCCGGGCAGAAGGCGAGGGACAGTGTATTGTGAGATCTGCCGACTGAATGTTTAGTTTTAAGCACATTTTTCTATCATTAGGCCCGATTTATTTAACTAAAGTTGATCCACCTGCAGAATTTTGTTGCTTTTTCTCTCCTAGATTCTAAATAATGGAGAAGAACAGTTTGTCCTTGATGTTCTTTCTGGATGTGTACAGTATAAAAATCTCCTGGATGTTGTTGTCCAAGCTTTCTATGCCCGGGATGGGAAGCATTATCTACTGTCAGAGCAGTCTTTGTATGCCGGTAAGTATGGGATCCCAGGAATGAAAGCGAACATCGGGTCGAGTTGGTGCAGGAACAGGATTAAAAGATCTACATTGATAGCGGCACTATTAATGCTGCATTTACTTCCTGGGAAAAGATTTCAAGAATCTCCAAGGACAAAGTTACTTTTGAAGTCTTTAAAATTACAGAGATAAAAAATATAGATTTGTCAAACAATACGGAGACAGTAGATAGATGGATCCAGTCAGGGATAAAATACATAAAAAATATATACGATGGTACAAACTTCACCTCATTCTTACAACTTAAACTACAAAATAATATACCAGATAAAGATCTTTATTTCTTCCTAGAAATAAGGAAAACCATCCGGAAACTTATAGAACCCAAATGTAAAATAAACAAATTCCTACTTAAATTGATAAACAACCCAAATAACAAACTAATATGGAGTCATAAGAACATCTATCATGCCTACAATTCTGAACTCCCCACAAGAAAAATGATACACATATCCAGTTGGGAAAAGGACGTAAAAGTAGAATTCACCCAAGACCAATGGGATAAAGCTCTTAAAAACACATACCTTTCCAATATCTGCGCTACATTACATGAAGCTTAATACCGTGTTTTTCCAAAAATAAGACCTCCCCCAAAAATAAGCCCTAGCAGGGATTTTCAGCATTTTCGGAGAAAGGCTTAAATATAAGCCCTCCCCCGAAAATAAGCCCTAGTCCCGGATCAATAATGAAGTGTCCGTGCAGCTAAAAAAGATACAGATACTGCAGGACACTTCATTATAGACAGCGGCACCTGGTAATTACACTCACCCGACACTGAGCGGCAGGACCTGCAGTGATCACACACCCGCACACATGAGCTCTCACACACACACACACACACACAAACACACATACACACACACACACCACACACACACACACACACCAGATCTCACACACAAACATCGGATCGCACACAGTCAGATCGCACACATAATCAGATCGCACACACAAACATCGGCTGACACGCAAACAACAAATCACACACACACACACACACATCAGATCGCACACACATTGGCTAGCATACACACTTACCTCATCCAGCGACACCAATCTCTTCTCGCCGGGAGAATCCTGAGCGGCAGTGCGGTGCAGCGCGACGAACAGGACCTGCGGCCGGACACGTGACTTGCTCTCATTCCCTGCTGCCGTAAGTGCTGGATGTGATGTGATGTGTGTGTGTGTGTCTGCAATCGGCTGTGTGTGTCTGCAATCGGCTGTGTGTGTCTGCGATCGGCTGTGTTTTTCTGCGATCGGCTGTGTGTGTCTGCGTTCGGATGTGTGTATCTGTGATCGGCTGTGTGTGCCTGCGATCTGCTGTGTGTATCTGTGATCGGCTATGTGTGTCTACGTTCGGATGTGTGTATCTGTGAAGGCTGTGCGTGCCTGTGATCTGCTGTGTGTGATCTGCTGTGTATATCTGCGATCTGCTGTGTGTATCTGTGATCGGCTGTGTGTGCCTGCGATCTGCTGTGTGTGATCTGCTGTGTATATCTGTGATCTGCTGTGTGTCTGTGTGTGATCTGCTGTGTATATCTGTGATCTGCTGTGTGTCTGTGTGTGATCTGCTGTGTATATCTGTGATCTGCTGTGTGTCTGTGTGTGATCTGCTGTGTATATCTGTGATCTGCTGTGTGTCTGTGTGTGATCTGCTGTGTGTGTGTGTGATCTGCTGTGTGTGCCAGCGTGTCAGCTAGCAGCAGGGGAGAACGGCGTGCAGCACCGACCGGAGATCACAGGAGGACCTGGGAACCACACAGACGTCCTGGTCTGGTGAGTATGAGTCTCCTGGGAAGTGGGGGGTCTGCTTTTTTTGGGGGTAAACTTACCCCCAACCGTGTTTCTCCAAGAATAAGACCTCCTCCAAAAATAAGCCCTAGCGCTTTTTTGGGGGGCAAAAAAAATATAAGACAGTGTCTTATTTTTGGAAAAACACGGTATAAGATTTATACCAGATGGTATTTCACTCTGGACAAAGTAGCTAAAATATTCCCAAGCCAAAAACCAACATGCTGGAGAGGTTGCGATACAAAAGGTGACATTGTTCATATTTTTTGGAGCTGTCCTAAAATCAGAAGCTTATGGCAGAAAGTGTCTAACATAATAAATCTGATAATGCACTCAAAAATAAGTCTAACCCCACAATTAGCTCTCTTATCGATAGATTCGGATACAATAAACATAAAATACAGGGCCATCGTAATTCATATCCTTCTAGTTACCAAAGTCGAACTGGCGGCACATTGGAAATCCAATAAAATTCCAAATATTTACAATCTAATAGAAAAAATATCCCTTCATAAGTTCTATGAAGAGAAGCATGCTCTGATTAATAACTCTTGGAACAGATTTCATAAAAAACGGGACCCATGGACTGACTTTATTAACAACAATACATAAAATTTTGAATCTAATCTAGTTCTAATTCTTGTATAAACATAATACACGATACTTATTCAATTAGTTTAATAAGAAAATTGTTTGTTTACATTCATCTCCTGACATATTTTATTTGAAAATCATACTTTGTAAATTTTTAATCCGACCGTATGTCATAGTTTTTACCAATGTTATTTGTTTTGTTCCTCCTTTTGTATATGTATATGTCTACTGTATATTATTTGTTTGATATAACGTGAAGTAATGCTATACAGCACTTTCTGTTTTATTGTTTTTGTTAGAACTGTTTTTTGTATAAACTTTAAAAACCTAATAAAAAATTATTGAATCATAAAATATCTACATTGTTGAGTGTGAAAAAGTTCTGCAGCGAGTGAGGACCCAAAAAGTCAATCAAACATTTGGAGACATTTTTTTTTCACATTCCGGCTCCAAAAAAAACCAAACGTTAATTTGATAGAAAACCAGCAGCAGAATCCAAAGTCTGACACTCAGATTTCTACTGTGGATTTTCAGTTTGGATTGGTGTGGATCTACACAGTCAATATCCCCAATAAGCCATTAAGCAGGCTTATTGCCTGCCCTTGTGGCTACCCTTCAAAATTGATATATATTATAACATGGCGGCAGGAATGAATCATGGAGGTGGTGTAAACCTGGATGTCTGCTTTGCTACTTTTAGTGCCACAGGGTTTATTAAGGCGTTCCAAGGACAGTTTTACAACTACCTGGAGAGACGGGCGGGTCTGGCTATCCACAGACCTCCGCCCATGGGTGTGTCTCATCTGTCAAAATGGAGACTGACTGTTTGACACATGGGCACTCTGATGAAAGGGGAGGTTGTTATGCCTCCAGGAAGGAAACTCAGAGAGAGTGGTTGTGTGCATTGACCTGGGTCAGTGAGTGGAGAGGGAGAAACCTCCACTGGAGATACTTCTGAGGGGAAGTGGTATCCGAACCTGTGCACGCGTACCACGAGTTAAATGAACCGTGTGTGTTCCGACAAGATGCTTTGTCGTGGATTTTGGTGGGGAAAATACGTCAGAACCAATGTGAAAAATGGGTGTGTGAACATGTCCTCAGGGTTACATTCTGATCTGTAACACACTGACTATAGTGTGTAATTATTTTTAATGCTGATTAATATTTTATCTTTCTTTTTTTTATTTGCAGTGATCAGTTACATTGCCATATTTAGGATAGAGGACCTCGGTCTTCAGACCTTTGGTAGAATCATCAGATGCCAAGATTTCACCAAGATGGCCAAGGTATTCCCCCATATGTACCATCACTTTATTAAAGTTCCAAAAATTGAAAGCTTTTTTTTTTACAATATTATTTTTGCCATCGGCACTGTGTAACCACATCACGGGAGATCCGATGAGTGCCGGTGCATACACTCTCCATCAACCATCAGTGATTGACAGCGGCATCTAAACGGTTAAATGGCAGCAATCAGAGATTACAGCAGATGTTGGAAACAGGTTAAAGGCGTTTTTGATGAGAAAAAACATATATGTGCACTACATGGTCAATGGGTCCAGAGCTAGTCCCAACCGCTGCCACTTAACCGTTTTAGTGCCACTGTCAGCATCTTTGCCTTTACATGGTGATGAATAAATGAAGAGAGACAACTTCCGAATCGAGCCTTCCTCGCTGCTCTGTACATTTCTGACTGTATGCGAGCGACTTAGTGAGAGCCGTAGTCACAGACCCTTTTGTCTCTGCACTGATTACTTGATTATATATATACACTACTCACTAAAAGTTGCCGATATTTTGGCTGAAATTTCCGTATGATCCTAAAATGCCCTCTATCCTTTTTAGGTGATCTTAATGTGACCTTCTCTATACTCTTGAAGGCACAAGTCCAAGGCAAAATTCACAACATGTATCACCCAATAATTTTCAGGGCTCAATTAGAATTGGTATTAATCAGTCCTCCACATCACGCTGATCACCATTTTGACATCATGAGACCAAGACCACACCTAACAATTGATCAGCAGCACTGCACCATTGCGAGGCTTCTCAGATGGAAGTGACCACTGAGCTTAGAGTGTCACAGAGTGTCACCAGCAGTTTGAACAGAGATGCAGAGAGACTGGAAGAGTCACAAAAAGGCAGAGAAGTGGACAGCCTTTGTCCACATCCCACACTGTTGACAGCTTCATTGTGAACAATGCTCTTCAGAATCGGATGATGAATGCCACACAACTCCAGGCACAATTAATGAAGGTGAGAGGCGCCCAAGCATTGCATCAGACCACTCAAAACCATTTACATCAGCGTGGTCTGAGTGGTAGATGACCTGCAAGGGTTCCTGACCACACCACCAGCCACAGGCGTCATCTACACTGCATGAGGGACCAGTGGGCCTCAGTGCTGGTCATGGATGAAATTCACGTTGAGCAGAAATGATGGCCACCAACGATGTAAGAAATGGCAAGGAGAGCTTCATGCATCAACCACTGTTGTCACCAGACAAGCCTTTGGTGGTGGTGGTGTTTCAGAGTGGACCGGTGTGTATAATCACTACAGAATGGCCCTACACTATGTGACTGGTACAGTGACAACCCCGACTACTGGAATAACATCATTAATCAGTCATTGTCCCTGTGCATGAACAGCACCGGCCTAATCTCATCTTCATGGATGACAATGCTCCAGCCCATTGAGTTCACATCAATAGGGAATGGCTGCTAGAGACTGGTGGACCTCAGATGGAGTGGCTGCACTTTCTCCAGACCTGAATCCCATAGAAAACCTATGGAATCAGTGGAGTTGCCATGTAGAGGCTGTAGCTCTGTACCCCAGAACCTCAATGACCTGAGGGCCGTCCTTCAAGAAGAGTGGGAAAGACAATAACTCCACTTGTGACCAGCAGGAAGCGTCGTTGTCAGCTGGAATTGATGCTCAAGGCCACGTGACAAATTATTCAGACATTAACATTTTGGGTGGTGGGTGGTATACCCACCACTTGTGTTATTTTTTGTTTAAATAAATAGTTTGAGATGAGGAAATCCCCATTGCCCGACTTTCATGATAAAACATCAGTGTAGTGTGACGTTTTACATAAATTTCACCCAAAAGCCAAATATGCCTAACTTTTTGGAAATAGTGTATATAGTAGCTGCCGCCCCTGTGCTCCGGGGTCTCCCGTACTGGGTAATATGGCTGTCAGTACACTGTGGATTGGTGGTACTGCGCTGGATGAGATGTAGGCGCAGAGCGCAATCCCCTGTTACTGCAGTAATATGGGGGAAGATTGGTGCACCAGGTGGGCTGCCGGCTCCCTCACTGGTGACATCACACCCCGCACCACAATCTCCACAGTAATGAACATATGCAGAGCACAAATTAGCCGCCTATAATTAGATTTCTCTGCCTCTGAAATTCTCATATGCTACCAAAATAGCATTCATCTGCCAGATACAGATCCCCGTTACGTCAGCGCGGAGAAATCCACGGTCTATAGGAACATACATGTGCCGGGAACGTCTATGCATCGCTCTGTCCCTTTACAGCCCAAATGTGCAGAGGGGAAAATAAAGATCCTGCCCAGGATATGGCCACAGTAGAGGAGGGTCTTGTGTAGTGACGACGGCACTGCTGCAATGTGGCCAGTGGCCTGCGGCATCGGCTCATACCCCAGGGGCTCATATAGCTCATCCTAAACTCAGTTTTAGGAAATTTGTTTAAAGCTTTTGTCCTTGCACAACAAATTATCACCTACTCTCCACAGGATAGAAGCATGGGGTAGTATTGTATGTCCATAGTGACTCACCAAGCAGAATCGTGAGTGCAGCTCTGGAGTATAATACAGGATATAGCTGAGGATCAGTACAGGATAAGTAATGTAATGTATATGCACAGTGACTGCACCAGCAGAATAGTGAGTGCAGCTCTGGAAGATAATACAGGATATAGCTCGGGATCAGTACAGGATAAGTAATGTAATGTATATGCACAGTGACTGCATCAGCAGAATAGTGAGTGCAGCTCTAGAAGATAATACACGATATAGCTGAGGATCAGTACAGGATCAGTAATGTAATGTATATGCACAGTGACTGCACCAGCAGAATAGTGAGTGCAGCTCTGGAAGATAATACAGGATATAGCTCGGGATCAGTACAGGATAAGTAATGTAATGTATATGCACAGTGACTGCATCAGCAAAATAGTGAGTGCAGCTCTAGAAGATAATACAGGATATAGCTGAGGATCAGTACAGGATAAGTAATGTAATGTATATGCACAGTGACTGCACCAGCAGAATAGTGAGTGCAGCTCTGGAAGATAATACAGGCTATAGCTCGGAATCAGTACAGGATAAGTAATGTAATGTATGTACACAGTGACTGCACCAGCAGAATAGTGAGTGCAGCTCTGGAGTATAATACAGGATGTAACTCAGGATCAGTACAGGATATGTAATGTAATGTATGTACACAGTGACTGCACCAGCAGAATAGTGAGTACAGCTCTGGAGTATAATACAGGATGTAATTCAGGATCAGTGCAGGATAAGGAATACAGTATTATTTAAAAACGTAATGTGCAATGTATTACCTACTAATGCTGACCATACAGGTGATGTATTCCTGTCCTGCCACTGATGAACTTGTTTTCTCAGTTTCTTAGATTTTTCTTTAATGTCCTAAACCTGAACACGTGGATAAAAGATGAATGGAGTCAGATCTATGATTCAAATTACGTGAAGGAAAACTGGATTACTCCATTACTGAAGTGAGTATGATGTATCCCTTTTAGCAAATATGGAAGGGCTGTGTGCAGATTAGGGATGGAATATCCTTTACAGAGAACCTGTCAGGCATTCGTGCTGCCCAAATCACAGGCAGCGTGAGTCTGAGCCCGGCTGCATGATTGTAGCCAGGTATATTATTCTCTGGCTTTTCAGAGAAAGTATACTGTGAGACTGTGACCGGGGTTATCTATGACGGCCGGTATGTCTCGCCCCGGTTGTTTGCTGTGTTCTGCCGGGTGGGGTTGCCCAAGGAGATCCTTACGGATCAGGGGACCCCATTCATGTCTAAAGTGACCAAAGAGCTATGCCGGCTACTCCAGATCAAGCAGTTGCGTACGTCTGTGTATCATCCTCAAACGGACGGTTTAGTTGAGCGTTTCAATAAAACCCTGAAAACCATGCTCAAAAGGGTAATTTCAAAAGACGGGAAAGACTGGGATATGATGCTTCCCTATTTGATGTTTGCCATCCGTGAGGTGCCACAGGCATCCACGGGGTTTTCGCCTTTTGAATTGTTATACGGGCGACATCCCCGGGGATTGTTGGACCTGGCAAAGGAAACATGGGAGCAAGAGCCCACCCCCCATAAAAGTGTGATTGAAGACATTTTAGGAATGCAGAACCGCATAAGCGCGGTCATGCCAATTGTGAAGGAGCATTTACAGGAGGCTCAGGCCGCGCAAAGCGGCCGCTACAATAGACAAGCCACCGTGCGGACCTTTAAACCCGGGGATCGGGTGTTGGTATTAATCCCCACGGCGGAGAGTAAATTCCTGGCTCAGTGGCAAGGCCCCTACGAGATAAAGGAAAGAGTCGGGGTGGTCAACTATAAGGTATTGCAGCCCGGTAGGCGGAAACCTGAACAAATATACCATGTCAACCTATTAAAACCTTGGCAGGAACGGGAAAGCCTGATGGCTGTTTTTTCCCCATCTCCCTCCTCTTCGGGTCGTTCACCTCCGGCTCCAGCGACCTCCGGAGAGGACGAACCGGAAGTAAGGATTGGAGAAGCCCTCACCAAGACTCAGAGGCGAGAGGCCAGACGGTTGGTTCAGCAGAACCCCGATGTCTTCTCCGAGCTGCCCGGTAGGACCAGTCTGATACAACATGATATTGTCACCGAGCCCCACCTGAAGGTACGCCTGAAGTCATACCGGGTACCGGAGGCTCGACGACAAGCCATATCGGAGGAAGTAAAGACAATGTTACGCCTGGGGGTCATCGAAAAATCCCGGAGTGAATGGGCTAGTCCGATTGTCCTAATACCAAAACCCGATGGCTCCTTAAGGTTCTGCAATGACTTTAGGAGATTGAACGAAATATCCAAGTTCGATCTCTACCCCATGCCCCGGGTGGATGAGCTGATTGATAGGCTGGGACAGGCGCGGTATTTTACCACGCTCGACCTGACCAAGGGGTACTGGCAGGTGCCACTGACGGAGTCCGCCAAGGAGAAAACCTCTTTTGTTACGCCGGAGGGTCTCTTCCACTATGTTGTCTTGCCTTTTGGGTTACATGGCGCTCCGGCCACGTTCCAGAGGTTGATGGACTTAGTGCTGGAACCCCACCAGGCGTATGCATCAGTGTACCTTGATGACATCATTATTTACAGCTCCGATTGGCAGACCCACTTGGAACAGGTACAAGCGGTGGTGGACGCGCTTCGAACAGCCGGATTGACAGCCAATCCCAAGAAATGTGCGTTGGGACTCACGGAAGCCCGCTACTTGGGCTACGTGATAGGCCAAGGAGTGATTAAGCCCCAAATTAACAAGGTTGAGGCGATCCAGAAGTGGCCTAGACCCCTGACCACGAAGCAGGTTAGGGCCTTCCTGGGTATCGTGGGGTACTACAGGAGGTTTGTTAAGGATTTTGCGGGACTATCAGCCCCCTTGACGGACCTTCTCAAAGGCAAGAAGTCCGTCATGGTGCGCTGGACTCCGCAGGCCGAGGACTCCTTCCGGGCCCTGAAGGGGGTCCTGTGCGGACAGCCCGTTCTCGTACACCCTGATTTCCGGAAGGAGTTCATAGTACAGACTGACGCCTCAGAGGTTGGCCTGGGGGCAGTGTTGTCTCAGGTGGTTCAGGGGGAGGAACACCCCGTCACCTTCTTAAGTAGGAAGCTCACCCCTCCCGAGCGGAATTATAGCGTAGTGGAGAAGGAGTGCCTGGCGATCAAGTGGGCCTTGGAGTCCCTACGCTATTACCTGCTGGGACGGCAGTTTCGCTTGGTGACGGATCACTCTACACTGGTCTGGATGAGGTCCGCCAAGGAACGGAATGCCCGGGTTACCCGGTGGTTCCTTTCTCTGCAGAACTTCCGGTTTACGGTTGAACATAGGGCCGGTGGGTTGCAGGGCAACGCCGATGCCTTGTCCCGCGGCCCGTGTTTGATGGCGGGAGTTCAACCCCGCACGCTTGAACTGAGGGGGGGGGTATGTGAGACTGTGACCGGGGTTATCTATGACGGCCGGTATGTCTCGCCCCGGTTGTGCTCACTCCATGATAGAAAGTAAATCCACTCTAGGGTTAATGCTGTTTCCCTACAGGCTGAAGGAAGGGTTAAATGGAAACCGGAACAAGGGCAGGTGTGCCGGGTGTGTGGGAGTGATCACAACTCCCTGAGCTCTCTGCTGGAGAGGCACATGTATATTGCTGTGGACTTTTGTTTGGACATTAAAACCGTGTGCTGTGAAACTTAATGCCTGGATCCCGTGTCTTCTGCTGCGCAGCCGACCACGCTACCTCACAATACTTTAAAGATCCGGCTGGGGACCATAAGGAGAAATGAGAGTCATCCTGTCACGATGGTCTGTAAGAGCATAAGGCTTCTAGACTGGCCCTCAGGCTCGGGTGACCCTAGATATTCCTTCTCTCAGAGTTACCGCTGAAGGTGAGGATGTCTGAGCCGCCTTTCTGGCCTAGCTCCTGACCAGCCCTGATCTTATACCCCTTCCACTCCCACCCCAGGGGAGTGTGCTGGGACAAAAGTGTGATAAAACCATCAGATATAGACAAACAGGGCAAACCAAAACTCTATCATACAGCACACTCCACACAGACTTGTAAGACATTAAGAGGTAAGGAGGAAAATAAGAGCAGGGTGGAAACAACAAGACGATGGGAGAACTCTTCAACAACTCCAAGCACCATGCAATATAATCACCAGCAGGACTGGGACACAACAGCACACAGACCAACACAGCAATAAACTATAGTCGACATGGGAAGACAGATTCCACCATCTTAAAAAGGCAGAGAATAAGTGTGATAGGTTTCAAACAACATATGATCCCAGAGGTAACCAGCAGGCTAGCCTGACCGTTAATGAACACACAGCTTTCCTTTGTAACTCAAACACCAGAAAAAACATAATGTGTGGAGTGTCAGAATCTGTAGTGTGAACAGCGTCTGATGCTGCCATGAGACTCGGCGAGCCCACGTCCCCGGCTATGCGCACTACTGGTGATTGACAGGTCTATTACTACGGGAAAGAACTGTCAATCGCCTCTAGCAGAGCTAGAAAGACCCAGACAGACGGGGATCTGGTGATTGTGGGGGTATCCTGGAAAATGAGGGCTTAATAAAGGCTCTCAGGTTTGCCACCTTAATCCTTCAGTTACCTAGATGCATGGATAATAAGATAACCAGATTAAAAAAAATGAAAAGAAAAGGGGGAAAAAAGTTTAAAAATAAATATATCTGTTATCACTGGATCTGTAAAGATCCAAACTAGCAAAATATTATATTATTAACACTGTACAGAAAATGAAAATGGCAGAATTGCAGTTTTAGTCACCTCACCCGACAGAATTGTGGTTTTAGTCACCTTACCTGACAGAATTGCAGTTTTAGTCACCTTACCTGACAGAATTGCAGTTTTAGTCACCTCACCTGACAGAATTGCAGTTTTAGTCACCTCACCTGACAGAATTGTGGTTTTAGTCACCTTACCTGACAGAATTGCAGTTTTAGTCACCTCACCTGACAGAATTGTGGTTTTAGTCACCTCACCTGACAGAATTGTGGTTTTAGTAACCTCCCCCAGCTACAGTTTATTTTAAAGTAAAACCAAACCGTGATATACTCCCCCACCCCAGGTCCAGCTCGGAGTCTTCTGCTCCTGATGTCACATCTGTACAGACAATCAGCGAGCTCAGCGCTTCTGCTCGAGCTGACGCCACGAGTCTTAGACCCGCTGAGCTCACTGATTGTCTGCAGCGCTGTCAAGGTAACGTCAGCACTGCAGAAAATAACAGATACTGGGAGCAATGACGAAGAATGAGAACTGGACCTGGGGAGGGGAGTAAAGTCAGTGCTTTAAGGTAATTCAGAAATTTGTGCCGTCCTGTTGAAAGAAGACAATGGGAACAATGGCAGGGAAATGCGCATAGGAATCCCTTTCCGGCATGGATTTGTATTGTGCCTCAGTTTCTTTGTTTCTATGCCCCCTGCACTTGCTGATTGTCTCGCTTTATGTTATATGCTGCAATGAGTGCACGTTTTTTTCTCCACTAGGTGGCAGCCTGAAGTCCTGAATTTAATAGATTCCATTGAACGTAAGATGGCAAACGGTCCGGATTTAATAAAAGAATGTAAAGTGACGGAAGTGAAGGAGTTCAATATCACAAAGCCGAAGCCCAGAGCTGTGCCGGTGCCACAGAAGATACCAGTCCAAAAGCCTCACCAGCCGGTCAGTAGTTGTCAGCTACAGGTCAGGCCTGAAGATGGTGACTGCATTGCTGGACACTGCTTCCTTCCTTTGTGTGACTGACATGTGGTGACCCTTCCTTAGTGAGTATTAGGCCCCTTTCAGATGTCCGTGTTTAATCAGGTACAAGCCACACGCATTGGTATGGTCAAACATGTGTCACGCGTGTGACATCTGTGTTTGCATACGTGTGACATCAGTGTGACACGTACTGGAGAAAACACATGTCTTTGAAATAAAAAGACTTTCTATATTCCCCTGTATCCAGTGTTGTTTTCTTCGGCTCTGCTGCCTCCCGCTCCTGACCCCCGCTCATTATATTCATTGATTATTCACTGCACCGAGAACCTGGAAGCTGGAGCATCGCGTGGACAGCATCGCTGGGGACAGCTGAGTATCCAGCAAGCAGTGTGTGCAGTTACATCCAGGAGGTCATCGGAGTCTGATGATCTCCTGATGACACCCCCGCGACACTCACGCTACAGTGAGTGTCACTATGGTGACTTCATGGGTTCATCAGAGGTCATTGGGAACTCTGATGACCTCCTGGATGTCACTGCACACACACTGCTTGATGAATACTCACCTGTCACCGGCGAAGCGGCGATGCTGTCCCCGGCGATGCTGTCCCTGGCGATGTTGTCCCTGGCGATGCTGTCCTTCACGATGCTGTCCCGATGCTGTCCCCAGCGATGCCCCAGCTTCCAGGTCCTCAGTGCAGTGAATAATCAATGAATATAATGAGCGGGGGTCAGGAGCGGGAGGCAGCAGAGCCGAAGAAAACAGCGCTGGATACAAGTAAATATAGAAAATCTTTTTATTTCACAGACCCGTGTTTTCTCCGGTGCGTATCACACTGATGTCACACGGATCCCATCAGTGTGCAATCCGTGTGACACTGGTGCTGCCGGAGAAAAAAAGGACATGTCTCCAAGTGTGTGTGTGTGCAGGGCCACGAGAGGTCACACGGTCTGTGAGAGTAATTCCAGAGAATGACATGGGTATGTACGTGTGGCATCTGTGTTAAAAACGGATGTCACACGTACCTGAAACACGGATGTTTGAAACCAGCCTAATACAGATTTTTGTCCCAGAAAATCAAATCGGTGGCAACACACCTGTCCACCATTGTGTCTGTTATTTCTCCATAACGCAATGGAGGTGAATGGGGCTGAGCTGTAGTACCACACACCGCCTGATGTCAGGAGAGGCGATGTTTTGGGGTTTTTTTTATGATCCCTTCTAAAGGCTTTTTCTGATTTCATAGAGTGATGGCATACTGCGGTAATTATCACATTTCTGGCTCGTTGGGATCCAAACTCCCCATGATCCAGGGAATGAGGAGATGACTCTGGTTTACAGCTGCATCCTTGTAAAAGTTTTCCATATGCACTGCAGTTTAGGGGGCACCGCGCTTACATAGCTCTGCGGACTCTTCACTTTTAAGTTCCGTTCTCGTGATATGATATAACTTTATAAGATGGGATTAAGCCTTGACACAGCTGACCTGCTGCAGAACCTCATCATACACACCAAAGCTGCTGCAGAACCTCATCATACACCTCAGCTGCTGCAGAACCTCATAATACACCTCAGCTGCTGCAGAACCTCATAATAGACACCAAAGCTGCTGCAGGACCTCATAATAGACACCAAAGCTGCTGCAGAACCTCATAATAGACACCAAAGCTGCTGCAGGACCTCATAATAGACACCAAAGCTGCTGCAGAACCTCATAATAGACACCAAAGCTGCTGCAGAACCTCATAATAGACACCAAAGCTGCTGCAGAACCTCATCATACACACCAAAGCTGCTGCAGAACCTCATCATACACACCAAAGCTGCTGCAGAACCTCATCATACACACCAAAGCTGCTGCAGAACCTCATCGTACACACCAAAGCTGCTGCAGAACCTCATAATACACCTCAGCTGCTGCAGAACCTCATAATAGACACCAAAGCTGCTGCAGAACCTCATAATAGACACCAAAGCTGCTGCAGAACCTCATAATAGACACCAAAGCTGCTGCAGGACCTCATATGCATACCCAAGCTGCTGCATATTGTCGCGGGCGGCGGGGCGCTGTGCTCGCTAACGCTCGGGTCCGGCGCTGCTGCTGCTGCTCGGTGGCTCCAGCGGTGGGCCGGATCCGGGGACTCGAGCGGCGCTCCTCGCCTGTGAGTGAAAAGGGGATGGTTTGGTTTGGGGATTTTGTCCGCGACGCCACCTACAGTTGTGGTGAGGTTGGGACACCACCGCTGCTCTGGACGGGGATCCCGGGAGCGATGACAGGGAGCAGCTGAGATATTTTTCTCTCCCCTCCGTGGGTAGGGGGATTTGGTGGTCCCGGGGCCCGGTGATGGTGACTGTAAGGTGGATAGCGGGGTTTGGTGAGGTGCAGGGGCGGCAGCGCAGTGCCCGGCGGCACGGTAGTACTCACTCAGCCAATGACGCAGATGGAGTCTCTGATAAAACAAACGGCTGGATGGACGGGTCCCGCAGCCGGTTGTGATGGTCACTCCCGGTAGGTTGGCGGTGACTATCTCTCCCTGCACCTGTACTGTGTCTTCGGCTCCGTTGGCTTCCCACCGGTAACCCGCTCCCCAGCGGTGTATTTGCCAGAGGAGCCCCTTTTTGCCTGCAGGCTCTGGCCCTGGGAACTCTGGCTGTGGCGGTAGCTGTATTTCCCTTCACGGTTGAACGGTTGCCTTCAGTCGGGTCTTTGCTGCTGGGAAACCCCGGAGGTTCCCGTCGCTGACGGATTTGACCGGTTTAACGGCGACTCAAGCCTGGTCGGGGTCCGTAGGCCCTGCCGAATGGTGCTGGCTTCTCTTCGCTCCCCGGTCCGGTACCGGCGGGCCACCGCCCGTCCCCGGTCCTTACGGTTGTGCGTCAATCGGCCTCGCCTGCAGACGGTTACCACCGTCTGCCAACCTTGCTGTATGTGCCCGGGCCACGTACCCGGACACGGTAAGGCTGCTCCTCTACTACCACTTTTCTCCTCACTCTTTCACCTCTCTAACTGTTCTGCCTTCCTTTCCCGCCTCCAGGACTGTGAACTCCTCAGTGGGTGGGGCCAACCACCTGGCTCCACCCCACCTGGTGTGGACATCAGCCCCTGGAGGGAAGCAACAAGGGTTTGTGTGTGACTGATGTGCCTAACCGGGGTGTGGGGTGTGTTGTTGCAGTACCTGTGACGTCCTGGCTTGTCCAGGGCGCCACATTCCCCCTTGGTTAAATGCAGACCGTCCGCGGGCTGCCCATCCATCACCGGTTTTATTTTGTAACTGTTGAAAAAGGGGAAAACATATAAAACATTCAACATAAGCATGTTATAACTCTTCCCTTAACGAGAGGCACTTCCTTTAACGTTACTAAAATACATTTTTATTAACGGCAACGGCTTCCGCTCTCTCCCGCCCAAACAACCTGGCCCTGATGCTGCCCCTAAGAAGTGGGCAGCACCCCTTGCCCCAGTCCATCACCAAGCTGCCCGAGCGGGTACGGTCCCTTTCAGGGGACCCCTCACGTCCATGGGGGACCCCTGACCCCCGGAGGATGGCCACCGGTCCAGGTGGTGGCCGGGTCCCAGCCTACTCCACTGCGGGCCCTTCCTCCAATCTGCCTCTCCGGAGGCGGTAACAGAGAGTGATAGAAGAAAGGTCTTAATTCCGCGCCAAGGACTCAATGGATCCAGGAAGAGATTAATGCTTCTTTAATAACATGCACAAGTCTACGCGTTTCTGGAGACACAGCTCCCTTCATCAGGACATTGGCAAGAGAACATCAAATGATTAATTAATCTCTTCCTGGATCCATTGAGTCCTTGGCGCGGAATTAAGACCCTTCTTCTATCACTCTCTGTTATCAGCCAACTTTGGGACTGCTGCCTGGACCTGGATCTTATATATGCCTGTATAGTGGTTGTGACTGGCACAACCATTATAGGTGAGTGTGTTTTCATTACATATCTTCCTCCCGTTTTGGGGTAAGACCCTATTGCGCTTTTCTTTCCACAGTTTCTCATCTCCGGAGGCGGTAACGGATGTATGCCAACAATTATTTACATGCCACAAGTTTGTGGTTGCCCTGCAAGTTCTCGGGCGTGTCCGTAAGTAGTTCCTTACGCAAACGGTGCAGAAAGTCCCAACGGGGACTAGTTGCCGGCAACAGCCGGTTCAATCACGGTTGCAAATCGGATAACATCTTCGGTTGATTTAATCTTATCATTCGGTTACTTAACGGTACTGGTGATCCCAACGGGGATAACTTGCGGCGGAGAGACCGCTGAAATCACTGCTGGTCCACCACAGCGGCCGGAGGAGGGGGCTGGGCCGGTGCTTGGGCCTCCTGACTGCCCCTCAATTTGGCGTCCAGGGCAAACCAGCCCCTCTCTCCACAGTGCCGCGTGTATTGTACCAGGTCCCCTGGGAGCAGGTTACGGTCCGGGTGGTCCTCCGGTAAGTGGGCATTGACGTCCCGGCGGGCCACGAAAACTTCGGCCTCCAGGCCCGGCTCAAAGATAAACCCGTATCCCCGACGGACATCGAATCTCCTCACTTGCCCCTCGTGGATCGGGCCCCGTACCCGGAAGGTGGCTCTGCGGAGGCTCTCTTTTTCTCTGATGGTGCGGGCTATCATCTCAGCTCTCAGCCTCTCCCTCGCCGCAATTTCTCGGCCCAGCGGGGTCGGTTCCCTGTCCCAGTAAGGGGCTACCACGATGGGGGCCGTCTCAGCTGGCCACGGGGCCGCTCCAGGGACATCGGACGCCAGGGGCTGCAGAGCTTTAATGGCCCGTTCTTTCAACACGGCAAAGTCCACATCAGGGTGCTCTAAGGCCCACAACCGAAGCTGTTTGCGGTCCTCCGGGGATCTCATCCCTGCAAGAACTGCTCTACCAGCATTTTGTTACTGTCAGCATCATTGATGGTATCCACCCACTTCAGCGTACGGAGAGAAGTTTGCAGACGCAGGGCATAGTCTCTGATACTGTCGGTAGGTCGCTGTCGGCATTGGTAAAACTACATTCGCAGCTCAGCTCCGGTGCGAGTCTCAAAGGCAATCTGTAGCTTTTCGAAGATAGTGGCCACAGAGGACCGGTCCCCCTTGGCCCAGGTCTCCGTCTCCTGCTCAGCCACGCCGGTTAGCTGCCCCAGCACCACCGCTGCACGCTGAAAATCAGTCAGGGGATACAGCTCTAGGAGCGGGCTAAGCTTCTTTCGGAAGACCTGCAAGGTGTCAGGTTTCCCGTCACACTGCGGCAGCCAGGTAGCTCCGAGCACATAGGGCAAGGAGAACGGCATCACCTGAGCAAGGGCTGGGGCCGTGGCCCCTCCCGCTCCTGCGGCCAGAGCACGGCCGGGCCCATTTCCATCTACCAGTACTCCTGCGGCCACGTCCACCGCTCCTCCAGCGGCTCCGTCGGGCGCAGACATCTTGTTTCCGTCCCCCCTTGGTTTCTTTCCGGCACCTCCTCTTCAGGAGCTTCGGCTTTCGCGCCTCCACTGCTCGGGAAGACGCTCGAGCGGGGAACTTTTCGCGCCCAAGATGGCGGCTTCCGAAAATTTTCGGCCGGACACCTCCGGCGGGACACAAGGCGCACTTCTACTGGTAAGTAGAGGGGTCCGATCCTGTTCGTGACGCCAAGTTGTCGCAGGCGGCGGGGCGTTGCGCTCGCTAACGCTCGGGTCCGGCGCTGCTGCTTCTCAGTGGCTCGAGCGGTGGGCCGGATCCGGGGACTCGAGCGGCGCTCCTCGCCCGTGAGTGAAAAGGGGATGGTTTGGTTTGGGGATTTTGTCCGCGACGCCACCCACGGTTGTGGTGAGGTTGGGACACCACCGCTGCTCTGGACGGGGATCCCGGGAGCGATGACAGGGAGCAGCTGAGATGTTTTTCTCTCCCCTCTGTGGGTAGGGGGATTTGGTGGTCCCGGGGCCCAGTGATGGTGACTGTAAGGTGGATGGCGGGGTTTGGCGAGGTGCAGGGTCGCGGAGGCGGCAGCGCAGTGCCCGGCGCCACGGTAGTACTCACTCAGCCAATGACGCAGACGGAGTCTCTGATAAAACAAACGGCTGGATGGACAGGTCCCGCAGCCGGCTGCGATGGTCACTCCCGGTAGGTTGGTGGTGACTGTCTCTCCCTGCACCTGTACTGTCTCTTCGGCTCCGATGGCTTCCCACCGGTAAGCCGCTCCCCAGCGGTGTATTTGACAGAGGAGCCCCTTTTTGCCCGCAGGCTCTGGCCCTGGGAACTCTAGCTGTGGCGGTAGCTGTATTTCCCTTCACGGTTGAACGGTTGCCTTCAGTCGGGTCTTTGCTGCTGGGAAACCCCGGAGGTTCCCGTCGCTGACGGATTTGACCGGTTTAACGGTGACTCCAAGCCTGGTCGGGGTTCGTAGGCCCTGCCGAATGGTGCTGGCTTCTCTTCGCTCCCCAGTCCGGTACCGGCGGGCCACCGCCCGTCCCCGGTTCTTACGGTTGTGCGTCAATCGGCCTCGCCTGCAGACGGTCACCACCGTCTGCCAACCTTGCTGTATGTGCCCGGGCCACGTACCCGGACACGGTCAGTCTCCTCTACTACCACTTTTCTCCTCACTCTTTCACCTCTCTAACTGTTCTGTCTTCCTTTCCCGCCTCCAGGACTGTGAACTCTGCAGCAGTTGAGGTGTGTATTATGAGGTTCTGCAGCAGTTGAGGTGTGTATTATGAGGTTCTGCAGCAGCTGAGGTGTGTATTATGGGGTTCTGCAGCAGCTGAGGTGTGTATTATGGGGTTCTGCAGCAGCTGAGGTGTGTATTATGGGGTTCTGCAGCAGCTGAGGTGTGTATTATGAGGTTCTGCAGCAGTTGAGGTGTGTATTATGATGTTCTGCAGCAGTTGAGGTGTGTATTATGAGGTTCTGCAGCAGCTGAGGTGTCCTTTATGAGGTTCTGCAGCAGCTGAGGTGTATATTATGAGGTTCTGCAGCATTTGTGGTTTGTACTTTGAGGTTCTGCAGCAGTTGAAATGTGTATTATGAGGTTCTGCAGCAGTTGAGGTATGTACCGTATATACTGGCGTATAAGACGACTTTTTACCCCCTTAAAATAATGGCTACAGTGGGGGGTCGTCTTATACGCCGGATATACGGGGGGGGGGGGGGTGTATATATATATGTACACTGCAGGGTCCAGGGGAGGTGGGGGCAGCAGCTCTGGAGCACAGGGGAACGCTGCGGGCTGCAGCCTTTGATCTCCTGCACCCGCTCATATAATATGCACAGCCGCTGTCCATCTCCAATGGTGCTGAAATCGCACGCAGTGAGGGGCTGGGGCAGCGGTGCATATTATATGAGCCTGCGTCCCAGTGTGATCGCACATGCCCACCCCTGTGTTAGATTTGGCCCCCAGGCTGCTGCTCATTCTAAAATAAAAAAGCTTTACTTACCCCTGCAGCGTTTCTCCCCGTGTCCCTGCTTCCACTGTGATCAGGCAGGCAGAGAGCTCAGCCTGCTGCGCCGATCACATGACCGCACTGAGAACCAGGAAGTGGAAGAACAGAAGCACGGAGGGAGACAGGAGGGAGCTCAGCGCTGCAGGAGGTAAGGAAAGAGGGTTTTATTTTACTTTGGGCAGCAGCCTAGGGGCCATATCTGACACAGGGGGACTTGTGCGATCTATAGGGGCCATGGGCAGCACTATGGGGGCGATATCTGACACAGGGGGACTTGTGCGATCTATATAGGGGCCATGGGCAGCAGCCTGGGGGCGATATCTAACACAGGGGGACTTGTGCGATCTATAGGGGCCATGGGCAGCACTATGGGGGCGATATCTGACACAGGGGGACTTGTGCGATCTATATAGGGGCCATGGGCAGCACTATGGGGGAGATATCTAACACAGGGGGACTTGTGCGATCTATAGGGACCATGGGCAGCACTATGGGGGAGATATCTAACACAGGGGGGCTTGTGCGATCTATATAGGGGCCATGGGCAGCACTATGGGGGAGATATCTAACACAGGGGGACTTGTGCCTATTATGGGCCCCGGTGAGCTGCTTCTAACCCCCCAGATGTATGCCCTGCCAATCCTTCCCCCGCCGATGCCGCGGGTGCTGTACCCGCCGAGCCGCGGGTGCAGGCCCCACAGAGCAGCAGAGTTGTGTGTATTTGTCTGTATGTAGCAGAGTTGTATGTGTTTGTCTGTATGTAGCAGAGTTGTGTGTGTGTGTTTGTCTGTATGTAGCAGAGTTGTGTGTGTTTGTCTGTATGTAGCAGAGTTGTGTGTGTTTGTATGTAGCAGAGTTGTATGTGTTTGTCTGTATGTAGCAGAGTTGTGTGTGTGTGTTTGTCTGTATGTAGCAGAGTTGTGTGTGTTTGTCTGTATGTAGCAGAGTTGTATGTGTTTGTCTGTATGTAGCAGAGTTGTATGTGTTTGTCTGTATGTAGCAGAGTTGTATGTGTTTGTCTGTATGTAGCAGAGTTGTGTGTGTTTGTCTGTTTGTAGCAGAGTTGTGTGTGTCTGTTTGTAGCAGAGTGTAGTACCATTGTTTCAGTCCAGTTGTGGCTTTATACAGCAGGGAGGAGCATTCCTTGCTGTACTAAGTGAACATTGGAGCGATTGATCTGTCAATGGCCCTTTAAAAACATATTGTACGGCTCTCGCGGAATTAAAATTAACATGTTGCAATCAAAGCAGACTTTTTTTTCATTTGGGAGCGGGGTAGTCTTATACAGTGAGTATATCCCAAATTCTATATTTTTAGGGCAGAAGTTGGGGGTCGTCTTATACGCCGGCATATACGGTATCTGCTTCTGTAAATGAATAATAGCAGGCCTTTAGAAATGCCTATGACCTCGTGCTTTTGTGAAGTCCGATAATCTAATATTTCACATTTGCTCTGAGAGTCCTGACCGGTCAGAATGTGGTTCTATTAGTGTGAGTATTATTTATGAAGAAGACGGATAGGAGGACTGGAGGACTGGAGGACTGGAGGACTGGAGGACTGGAGGACTGGAGGACGGGAGGACGGGAGGATGGGAGGATCGGAGGCTCAGACGGGGCATCCTCAAGAATATAACGAATGGAAAAGTGAGTGGTGATGGACAAGTAATGGTCTCAGTATTTGTTATAAATGTCTATCATCTCTGGAATATAGGTCCCTGAGAGCACGTACAAAAGTCCCAAAGAGCAAGACGTCCTTCAAGGGAAGAAACTGAGAAACCGTAAGAAAGCTGAGGTACGTTACATGTAAATGATCTTTAGCTTGGTGGGACTACACTACAGGACAGCGGAAGAGGTTTCTATAGTTAGAGCATTAATGCTGAGCCCCAATCTATGATACAACACGTCGTTTGTATAAGAAAGATTTACACTGCCGATAAAAACTGTATGGAGCTGAGGGGGTATGATGCCATAATTGTCCCTCAAACATTGGCATGGGGCGATGTGCTGCCAATAACACTTATATGACCTGGATAAACCATACCGTCAGACACCGGTGGTTTGTCTACATGGACCTTTGATCACATCTAAGAATTCTTATGAAAGCCGATTATCTCCACCACATCAGGAGGTGATCGCACATGTTGCGTCCAGCTGCAGTCGTCTGCCAATGTGATGTCCAATCATTGCTTGACTTTGAAGCCACATTGCCATCACTTTCTGCCAAATGCAGCACATGTGATCATCCTTAAAGGGGAGGGGTTGGCCTGTCTTTTTCTAACAGTCTGCAGTCACTCTGTCTGATTGCGGTCTTCTAAATCATCATACCATGTACCACATGCTGTCAGGATCCTGTGGTATTGGTGACGAGAGCGGGCGGTCATTTGACTGCAAGAATGTGATTTCCATACTTCTTGCCACATTCCAACTAGACGTGCCTCGCTCAATGCAATTGAACTGGGAGTGGTCGTGCATGTCTAGTTGGAATGTGGCCAGAAGTACGGAAATCACTTACAGTCACATGACTGCCTGTTCTTGCCGCCGGCACAGGAAAATCCTGACATTGTGTGTTGCTCACTCTATGAGGATTCAGATGTTTTTAGTCATTTGCAGACTTTTAGAAAAATACTGGACAACTTTTTAGTTGATGAATTTTTCAGCCAATGTATGTGATGATGATTCATTATTTGAAGTGAACCTGTTGGGAGAATTATGCTGTCCAAACCACTGGCGTGGGGGAGAGAGTGTATTTGATCAGGGCTAGCCAGGAGCAGGGCTAAGTTGGTGGTTCAGACCTCTTCACCATCAGGAGTACCTCTGGGATAAGGGACAGCTAGGGTCCCTTAGTCTGAGGGCCAATCAAGGATTCCAGATTATCCCCTTATACTTCATGACATCTGGATTGAAAAAACCTCAAAACAGGTCAGTTTCTTGCCTGAAAATACAAGCAACGTGTGGATAAGATTAGACGCCTTGCAGGTATTGTTTTCCCTTGCAGATTTTTTTTAATGAAAAATCAAAAAATAAATTGCGTCTGATTACATAGATGACATGGCCTGTCCGTGATTATTGCCTGCAGCATGAATCTCCTATCTGGTTCACCTTAAATTATTAAAGGGGGCAGTGCACTAATGGAATTCTCCAGGTGCGATTAATAAAATTTAAACAAAACCGTGCAACCCCCCCCCAGGCCAGCGTGTCCACACCGAACACTGTGTACCTCCATGACATTGCATCTGAAAGAACTGGGAAGGCTGCAGCCGATCATCGGCCGCTGATTATCTACAGCACCTACATGACATAAACAGTGTCTCGACATGATTAAGGGATACATCACTCTGCACCAGTCTGGGAGGTAAGTATATTCTTTTCTTATTTTATTCATCCTACTGAGTAAATTTAGTAATGGAGCACCCCTTTAATAATTTATTCCAACATTTGTCAGATCGCACAATGGGCAGTTGTGCTATTGTCCCGATTATCGTGGTCTATGTTTCTGGCTAAAGCCCAATTACAGGGAAGTGGGTCCCCGCTGTAAACAGTGATTACTAAGTAGTAGACACTCACATGAGGGCTCTCGTGGTAAAACATTCAAAAGGAGATGTCCGGTCCGCACAGAGGACACTCTGCGATCCAAAGTCACTGTATGGGTCATGTGGCGCAGATGAGGAGACCAGAGTGGCACTGATAGGAGGGGAAAGTGGTGATCAGAAAGCCTATTAGTGGCAGAATTTGTACACAAGAATCATTAAGAAGGGACTAAAAGATAACCACCGGACTGCTACTGTGGCGCCCCTGGGCTTCAGGCACCACAGGGTATTACACCACTTTTCAGGGGTAATATCTATCCCAGGTCAGGAGGGGGTTAACCTGCCGCTGTCTTCACAAACCACACACAAACAACAGCAGGTGCTTACTCACAGAGGGTTGGACTAGGGCAGACAGGGGAGGCAGCCATCATGAAGCTTGGGACTTTCCCAGTCGCTAGGACAACCACTGGGGGCGGGCACCACATGCGGTAGAAGTAGGCACAACCATCAAACTTAGAGCAGAACCTTCCCGGGCACAGCTTGGGATAACACCTAGCACTGATAACAGGAGTTAGTGTTTCTCTCTCTTCGTGGGCCCGTGGCTTGGAGCAGGAGGCTCGGCCCGGGTTCCGGTTAGCAACTGAGAGACACTTCACTAAAAGACTTTCACGGGCACCGGCGGTAACCGCCGACTATCCAGGATCGGCTGGAGCCCATCATGGCAGAGATCGGTACTCTGGGGCAGCGCCTGAACTACTTGTGAGTAAAAGACCTGCAGTCACAGCTCCTTTACCGTCACCCAGCGCTTTGGCGCCAACGGGGACTACCACCACCCCCATTCTCCATCATCCTCCCCGGGTTAATCCCGCTCCGCCTGTGGGGAGCGACACCATCCCGGCTGCGACCCTCGCCATCAGCCCCGCAGAGCAGCACCCGCAGCGGCGTCCCCCATCCCTGGCCGCGTACCATAGCTGGCGTCACGATCATCTAATAGGCTTTCCTAACCGTCACTACCACCCCCATCCTCCATCCTTCCTCCCTACCACCCTCCAACCCTCCTTTCTGTACGCATCAGGGCTACGGAACCAGGCCAAGCCACCCCGTGATGACGCAGAGGATCTGCACCCCTGGCCCGGTAATGAGTAGGGTAAAACACCTGCCCCTTGGGGTGCTACACTACATTATTACATTTTCTCCAAACTACATTCAGAAAAAATTGCTGTAGCAATGTAGGAAGCAGGCGGAGACATGGTCAGGAGGAAGTCCAAGGTCAGAAGCCGGGAAATAACAACAGAAACGGGAGGACAGGAAGAGACAGGTAAACAACAGTCCGGAGTCGGGAGACCAAGATCTGAACACTGAGCACCATGGGAGCCAAGAGCACAACTGTAAACAGGAAGTACGACTGGCGGCATCCGGGGCTAACATGCTCCCTAATCAGACAGAGCAATCACCGGGAACAAAAAGCATCTGCGAGAGCACCTCCCAGGACCTGCATGAAAACCAGTGCTTGTGAAACAACCAGCACAGCATTCATCGTGCAAAATACTCTGCACCATAAGCAACATGTACCAACTCTGCAGGAGAGCATAGCAGAACAATACAGAATGGTCTGCACATAGGACTCATGACAACCCTGAAGCAGGGACTAAAAAATAAAGGGGCGCAGGAATATTCATAGCTGTAACCTGAAGCTTCTAGTCTCCATGAGAAAATATGGATCTTTGGAGCCCCTCAAGCACCAGAGCTGAACCCGCTACTTCTGCCCCCCCCCATAGGTCATTGTCACAACTAAAGGAAGGTGAGAGGCGCTCATAGGCAATTACACTGTAGACTGCGGTGCCGCGTTCCTCATCAGACATTGCCAGCGTTACTTTCCCTGTTAATTATTTTGGCCGGGTCTTGTCAATGCCTCTTTTGCAATGTGTCAGCATATGTGATAAACGCAGTCCTGACGGGGAACACTGCAAGGACGATTGTTCTCTTTATAAAAGCTGTTAAATCAACAGAGCAGCTCGTCAATAGGAACAGCCCCATTAATGAGATTACCGATAGACGGCAGAAAAAGCGTCCATACAGCACGATTCTGCCCACGTCAGACAATGGACGGGCACCTCAGCTATTCACAGGCATCATCACTCTGCACACTGGCCGACCCACCACTCCGTCCTCTGTACACAGCGCCCATACTGACAGTGCTTTACTGGGAGAGACTGGACGGCAGAACGAGGACAGGCAGGCTGGATTTATGGGTGCAGGTCAGACACAAAGCGGAGGGGAAGACAGGCAGGACCCAAGACAAGAGAGGGTGCAGGGGAGCGATACATGTATGTGCAGTTTTTGCATTAGAGGTACATGCAGAGATAGCAGTAGATGGACGTGGAGGTTAGCAGTAGGAGGTTGCACAAGGTAATAGTAGTGGGACATGCAGCCTAGCAGTGAGTGGACACGCCGGGTAGCAGTAGAGGGACACACGGGGTAACAGTAGAGGGACACACGGGGTAACAGTAGAGGGACACACGGGGTAGCAGTGGGTGGATGCGCAGGGTAACAGGTGGACACTCATGGTAGCAATAGATGGGCTTGCATGGTAGCTCTAGGGCAGGGTTCCCCAACTCCAGTCCTCAAGGGCCGCCAACAGTGCATGTTTTCAGGATTTCCTTAGCATTGCAGGGGTGTTGGAATCATCACCTGTGCAGGTGATTAAATTATCACATGTGCAATACTAAGGAAATCCTGAAAACATGTACTGTTGGCGGCCCTTGAGGCCTGGAATTGGGAACCCATGCTCTAGGCCTAGGGGGATGTGCAAGGTAGCAGTAGTGAGACACGCATGGTAACAGTGGGTAGACGCGCAGGATAGCAGTAGATGGATCTGCATTAGACAGTCGTGCAGTAGTGGGACGCGCGCAGTAGCATTAGGGCGATCACAGGGTAGGTAGGAGTAGATGGATCTGCGGGGTAGCAGTAGGGGGATGCATGGGGTAGCAGTAGGGGGATGCATGGGGTAGCAGTAGGGGGAGGTGCAGGGGTAGCAGTAGATGGATCTGTAGGGTAGTAGTATGAGGGACGCGCGGGTAGTAGTAGGGGGACGCGAGGGGTAGCAGTAGATGGACCTGCAGGGTAGCAGTAGGGGGACGCGCAAGGTAACAGTAGAAAGACATGAAGGGTAGGTAGCAGTAGATGACGCACAGGGTAGCAGTAGATAAGACTGTAGGGTAGCACTAGGGGGATGCACATTATAAGTTAGCAGAATGGAGCTGCACAGTGTATCACTACAGGCATGTATAGGATAATAACAGAAGGACAAGCTTTTTTTGCAAAAAATACTTATTTTTAAAATCAATTATATATTTTTCTTCCTTTTTCACTATATACATACAAAAACCTTGAAATATTCCACTTTTCACACCATCCAGTAAATCATACAATCCAATTGCACAGATACTAACATGGTCGCTTTGCTGTGTAGACTGGGTCAGGATAAATTATCTCGTTGTCCTTGATAAATTATAAAATCTGGGCCAGGAACTTTTTTCTCTCAGTATTGTCTGTACAGACGCTGCTGGGAATAGGACCGTGTCTGAATATATCCAAAGTTTTTAGACACATAACATATATACTGTATGTTTAAACATTTACTAAAAAAAAGTAAGAAATATTTCTCTTCTACAGACTTAAATGAGTCCAAAATGTGTCAGGTGTTGACCCTTGTAATGTTCGGATGCCCAATATTATGGCCTTGGTTTGGACTGGGTACAGCTAATAGCGTTTTCCACCATCAGCCATGCAGTAAATAATTTCACAGCTCCGCCATCTAGTGGAGAAATCGTGTATAACAGAGTCTTCAGATTTTTTTTGATTTTTTTTTTTAGTAAGATTAAAATGTAAATTGTGGTCAGTTCAATTAGTTATAAACAGTCCAATGCCATAAGAAAAAGGAATCTTGTGCCAGGTTTGCCAGTGGCAGGAGCTATTGTTTGCAGTGGCTCTCCTCTCTGACTAATAAGGTATAAGGGGTATCGTGAGCAGGGAGATTTTGCTGTTGTGTTTGGTATACTATCCTCTATTTTTTTTATTTCAGGAGCTGCTAATGGAAGCAAACATGGGGCAGTTCAAATGCGCCAACCCTGAGAAGTCAGAGAAAACCAAGGTAAGGGCCATGCCCCCGAGGGTACAGTCACACATACAGTCTTCTGATGTGGCTTGGTGGAACACGGCCATGACATCAAGACCTTGTTGTAACGCCCACAGACTCAGACGGGCTGTAATGGACAGGCTAGAGGGAAGCCACTCACCAAGCAGGACCCCCAGAACCCTGAAACCCTTTAACCTCTATATAGGGATTTGGAATTACACAGGGCCCAAGGTGATCACTACCTGTGGAAGGCTGCAGTCAGAGAGTAGTCGTCAGGCAGGGTCAAACCAGGAATTACGGAACAGGGACAGAATCGGCAGGCAAGGACGTAATCAGAAACAAGCAGAGGTCAAATCCGGATCTGACAGTGAGGTACAAAAACAGCAGGCAGAAGGGTAGTCAGGAAACAAGCAGTAATTAGCACACAAAATCACAGAACATGACGGAACAGGAACCAGAAGTTTCAGAACTTTCTCTGGCAGAGGTCAGGAGAAAGGAGGGGTATTAAAAAGGGTGTGGTGTCTTCCCATTAGCTGTAGCTGAATGATGGTACTTCAGCTGGGAGAAACCCGCCACCTACAGTCAGCCAGTGGTACTGCAGATCCCCAGGAAACCCAGACCAGTGGATGAGCGGAGCCTGCGCTCACCAGAGCCACTGGCATCGACTCCTCTCCCATCACCAGCGCTATCCACGACAGGAACACGGCGGCGCCTGGCGATTGGAGTAGAAGTCGATGGAGCGGACTCCGGTGGTGACGTAACACTTATCTCATCTATAAATAATCCGTATTACCTAGGAGGAACATACCCTGTAAAGATCTGGAAGTACCGGCATATTATTGGGCTTGTCGTCACTGCCATGAATGATTCATACTTGTATGGGCAAACTTTGGCAAGAACTGAGACATAAGCCGGGGTGGCAGCTGCTAAGAAACATTTTCTAGTTTCGAAAGGAAAGTACCTAGTAGGTTAAAAGTGACCTGTCCCCAAGTAAAAAGTGGCCACTTTTGGCTCTTACTTTATTCCTTTTGCTTTCCTGAGTATTCTGTTCTTTTAAAATCCCCCATAAGGTTCCCGAGATATCAGCCATTTTTTAGTGCTCATTTTTAAGGTCTTTACCAGTGGGTGTGGCTCATATAATTATGCAGAGTAGCCTAAAGACACGCCCCCGAGGATCCTCTCAGCCACACCTCATTAGTAGAGATAAGCAAACCTGTGGATATTCGAGTTCACCAAATTTGCACGGATTTGGTTCGGGAACCAATCTTGATCCCAGACAACGAACCCCATACATAGTAAGGGCTAGGGGGCTGCAAAAGGAACCAAAAGGTGGGTAAGGACAGTTATACATACCGTGTTTCCCGGAGGATAACACAGCTGTCAAATTCTTTTCTCAATAAAGAAAAAAATACTTTTTCATCAGTGTGGAATAGTCCATGTGTTCCAGGCTGGTGCAGTGATCTCCGTGGCTGGTGTCCATGAATGAGTAGAAATAAACAAGCATCTCAAATCAGAGATGAAAGGGTTAATAGACAGCGCTGCCGTAGAAAGGAAGATCCATGTAAAGTAATGATGATTATTTGTCAACGCATTTCAGTGCCTTAATAGCTTCTTCCTCAGGACAAATAATGTTCAATCCAGGACCAAGTGAGGGGGAAAAAAAAATCCATCTTTATTTTAAAATATTAAAAATGCTTTGTCCAAACAGAATTAACAGTTCATATCAGATCTATGATATAACAGCTAAGACAGGCAGACCTTACGCATTTCGGGTCACCTCATTGTGTCCCAGAGGCTGCAGTGAATGGTCTCGTTTTCTGTCGCTGCAGCCTCTGGATATAGCAGGACCAGGGATCGTCGTTGGATGTTGTGTGGATTATGTCGGACCTGCAGGGCTGTTTTGGGGATTAATAAAGGGGTGAAAGTGGGTGTCTGTATGTTTTATTTCAAATAAGGATTTTTCTGTGCCTGTTTATTTTGTTTGACTTACACGGTTAGTAATGAGGGGTCTCATAGACACCTCTCCATTAATAACCTATGCCTTGATGGCAGCTGTGATTTTTGACAAATCAGTCACAGCTATCATCAACCCAATATATTATCCAATTGCCACCGCACTAGGGCAATCGGGATGAGCCAGGTAAAGCACCAGAATACTAATGGATGCACCAATTCTGGGGCGGCTTTGTGCTGCTAATTTCAGGCTTGGTGGGGGCCAATAACAGGGCCCTTCCCACCCTGATAATACCAACCCCCAGCTGGTAGCATGGGATCCCCTCTATTTTTGATAACCAACCAAGGTAAAGCAGACTTCTGGGGGTTACAGCCCCCAACTGTCTGTTTTACCTCTGTCGGTTATCAAACATAGGGCGGAAACCCAAGTCATTATTTTTTTCATTACTTTTTTTTTCCACAGTGGTGCCCCAGCCAATCACAGCCATGCCTATACTTGACATGGCTGTGGTGGGGCCGGAAGTGCCCACATCAGAAGTATCAAACAGCCTTTCAACATGCTTTATTTTTATGACACCTCCTCCAGATGAGGTCTAGATTGCATGGCTACTACTAATTCATTACCTTCTGTGCACATTTCATACATGAGAAAATATACAGTGGGGAAAAAAGTATTTCTTCAGGCACCAATTGTGCAAGTTCTACCACTTAAAAATATGAGAGAGGCCTGTAATTGACACCATGGTAGAGCACAACTATGAGAGACAAAATGAGAAAACAAATCCAGAAAATCGCCTTGTCTGATTTGGCAAGATTTTTTTTTTTTGCAAATTATGGTGGAAAATAAGTATTTACCTTGAAACATGTAAGATTTCTGGCTCTCACAGACCTGTAACTTCTTCTTTAAGAGACTCCTCTGTCCTACACTCATTACCTGTAGTAATGGCCCCTGTTTAAACTTATCAGTATAAAAGACACCTGTCCACAACCTCAAACAGTTACACTCCAAACTCCACCATGGTGAAGACCAAAGAGCTGTCGTAGGACACCAGAAACAAAATTGTAGCCCTGTACCAGGCTGGGAAGACTGAATCTGCAATAGGCAAGCAGCTTGGTGTGATGAAATCAACTATGGGAGCAATAATAAGAAAATAGAAGACATACAAGACCACTGATAATCTCCCTCGATCTGGGGCTCCACACAAGATCTCACCCCGTGGGGTCAAAATATTCATATGAGCAAAAATCCCAGAACCACTCGGGGGGACCTAGTGAATGACCTGCATAGTAGAGTTGAGCGCGGTTCGTGGTTCGTGTTCTCCAGTTCTAGGCTCGAGTGATTTTGGGGCCTGTTCTAGATCGAACTAGAACTCGAGCTTTTTGCAAAAGCTCGATAGTTCTAGAAACGTTCGAGAACGGTTCTAGCAGCAAAAAAACAGCTAAATCCTAGCCTGGTTTCTGCTGTAATAGTGTAAGTCACTCTGTGAATCACACTATTATGACATTTCAGTGTATAGTGTGCGTGAACAGCGCCTTCAGATCACTGCTGTTTCTATAATTTTTTTTTTTTTCTTGTCTTCCTTCCCTAAGCGCGCGCGTGTAGTGGGGCGGGCCAGCATGTCAGCCAATCCCAGACACACACACAGCTAAGTGGACTTTGAGCCAGAGAAGCAACGGCACGTGTGATAGGATGTCCATGTCACATGTCCCTGCATTATAAAACCGGACATTTTCTTCCAGGACGCCATTATCTGCCTTCTGCGTCTTTGGTGTCAGACATCACTGTCGCAGCTCCGTCCTCCTGAGTCCTATAGCCGATACAGCTGTATGCGCTCCATACACAGCGCTGGACAGCTTAGGGAGAGCACTTTCTATCAGTCCTTTTAAGGGCTCAAACCGGCAGGGTCAGAGTTAAGGTGACAGGTCCTGAAAACAGCGCCAGCGTCTGTGTAGCCAAGGTCAGGGATTTCCTCCCTGCATTTCCCTATTAGGAGGGATAGAAAGGCAGGCTTCCATTCCTCTACCCAGAGCCCCAAAATCCTGGCACTGTACCCTCGTGTCCTCTGCACACTCCAACTCATAACTAAGCCATTATACTAGCAAACACTCAGTGTACCTAGTGGCATCCTATCTGTGGCTATTGGACTTTGCTATAGTCCCACTAGTGCAAAGACATTTGCAGAGCGCATCTGCCTGCGTTGCACACTCCAACTCATATAACTAAGCCATTATACTAGCAAACACTCAGTGTACCTAGTGGCATCCTATACGTGGCTATTGGACTTTGCTATAGTCCCACTAGTGCAAAGACATTTGCAGAGCGCATCTGCCTGCATTGCACACTCCAACTCATAACTAAGCCATTATACTAGCAAACACTCAGTGTACCTAGTGGCATCCTATCTGTGGCTATTGGACTTTGCTATAGTCACACTAGTGCAAAGACATTTGCAGCACCTCTACCTGCATTGCACACTCCAACTCATGATAACTAAGCCATTATACTAGCAAACACTCAGTGTACCTAGTGGCATCCTATCTGTGGCTATTGGACTTTGCTATAGTCCCACTAGTGCAAAGACATTTGCAGAGCGCATCTGCCTGCGTTGCACACTCCAACTCATAACTAAGCCATTATACTAGCAAACACTCAGTGTACCTAGTGGCATCCTATACGTGGCTATTGGACTTTGCTATAGTCCCACTAGTGCAAAGACATTTGCAGAGCGCATCTGCCTGCGTTGCACACTCCAACTCATAACTAAGCCATTATACTAGCAATTTTTGCTGCCAGTTTAAGGGCCGTAGTTGCATTGTCAGGGATATTTATTCTTTATTATTCTGCTGTTAATAAAGCTAGACCGCTGCAATCTACACCACCTCTTAATTTTTACTACCACATTTTCAGTCCACAATCTTGTCGCAATCAACATGAGTGGCAAAATGACAGATGCTGGTGGAAAGGGGAAGAGGCGTGGTGGAAAAGGCAAAAAAGGTTTTGTCTGTGGGGAAGGTGGCAAAGCTCCATTATCATCTGCTGAAGATAGACCATCTACCAGCAAAAGTAAGATGTCTACTACTTACCGTGGACAATCCGATGTGCTCCCTTTTTTACGGACACGAACAACAGGAAGAAAGGTAGATGATGGGCAAAAAAGGAAAATGCTTGAATGGATCTCAAGTGGTCCAACTAGTGCCCTCTCAGCCACTTCAAGTACCGCATCCAAAAAACACCAGTCCTCTGAGTTGTCATCCCAATCACACTTGATTTCTCCCAGCTCTGAAGTCTCCATCAGCCCTGCACAGTATGGTGGAACTGAGATGGCTGAGTCTGCAGAGCTGTTCAGTCACACTATAGCCTGGGAATCAGAGGTCTGCTCCCAAGCTACAGTGAGTACAGAACAGGAAATGGTCTGCAGTGATGCCCAGAACCTTTGTGACTCTGATTCAGGCCGTGAGGACCAAGTTTCTGAGCATAATGTTGACCCTTTGTCACAAACTGTAACACCTGTGGTTATAGACAATGAGGAACATACTGATGAAGATGAGACGCAGATACCCGATTGGGATGACAACTTAAATATTCGGTCAGGGCAAGAAGAGGCTCGGTCTGAGGGGGAGGGGAGTGCAAACACAACAATTGATGATGAAGTTCTAGATCCCACCTACTGTCAACCCCCAGTCAGGCACTCGAGGAGGTCAACAGAGGCGGTGGAGGAGGATGCAACCGACGACGAAGTTACCTTGCGCCTTCCTGGACAGAGTCGGAGCACTGGTAGCACGTCTACAACTGCATCCTCAGCCACCACTCTGGCTCTGAGCATTATTCGGGGTGGATCAACAGGTCGCATGGCCTCTAAGCCTTGCCTAGCCTGGTCCTTTTTTGACATAGAAAAAGATCGCCCAAATTATGTGATCTGTAAACTTTGTCATGGTTCTCTTAGTAGAGGTCAAAACCTCAGCAGTTTGACAACTTCTTCCATGAATCGTCACATGAATAAATATCATAAGTCCCGGTGGGAAGCTCACTGTGCTGCAATGCGGCCTAGCGGAGCGAACCATCCACGGCCTGCCCCTTCCAGTGCATCCGCGCGCTCTTCATCTTCTAGGACTGTGGGGACAGCTGTCACACCTGTTTTTCCACGCACAACTTCCACCACTGTAACCGCAACAGGCACTTTGCTTGGTAGGTCGTCAGTTGGTTTGGAAGGGGAAACAAGTGAGTGTGTACAGCTCTCTCAGACATCGATAGCACCAACGTTGGATGAAGGCAACATCATGTCTCCGCCTGCACTTTTCTCACAAACCTGCATTTTTCCAGGGACACCCTACTCAACACCGTCTACACACAGCAGCCAGATCTCTGTCCCTCAGATGTGGTCAAATAAAAGGCCACTTCCTGCGACCCATGACAAAGCTAAGAGGTTGACTCTATCCCTCTGTAAGCTGTTGGCTACCGAAATGCTGCCTTTCCGCCTAGTGGACACACAGGATTTTAGAGACCTTATGTCTGTCGCTGTGCCCCAGTACCAGATGCCTAGTCGCCACTACTTCTCTAAGAAAGGTGTGCCCGCGCTACACCAGCATGTCGCACACAACATCGCCGCTTCCTTGAGAAACTCTGTGTGTGAACGGGTGCATTTCACCACCGATACTTGGACCAGTAAGCATGGACAGGGACGTTACATGTCGCTGACTGGGCACTGGGTAACTATGGTGATAGATGGTGAAGGGTCTGCTGCACAAGTCTTGCCGTCCCCACGACTTGTGTGTCAATCCTCTGTCTGTCCAAGTTCCGCCACTGCTTCTGCATCCTCCACCTCATCTGGGTCCTCCACCTCCGCCCCAAGCCTGCCTGGTCAGGCCACCAGCGTTCTCACTGCGCAGAAGGAATCACGCACCCCTCATTACTATGCTGGCAGCAGAGCGCAACGGCATCAGGCGGTCTTTAGCTTGACATGTCTTGGGAATAAGAGTCACACAGCTGAGGAGTTGTGGTCAGCTCTGCGGTCCGAGTTTAATAAATGGTTGTCTCCACTGAACCTGCAGCCTGGTAAGGCCGTGTGCGACAATGCTGCAAACCTGGGTGCGGCCCTTCGCCTGGGCAAGGTGACACACGTACCTTGTATGGCTCACGTGTTGAACCTTGTCGTCCAGCAATTTTTAACACACTATCCCGGCCTAGATGGCCTTCTGAACAGGGCACGAAAACTGTCTGCTCACTTCCGCCGTTCAAGCGCCGCAGCTGAGCGACTTGCATCGCTCCAGAAGTCTTTTGGCCTGCCGGTTCATCGCCTGAAATGCGATGTGGCGACACGCTGGAATTCAACTCTCCACATGTTACAGCGACTGTGGCAGCACCGCAGAGCCCTGGTGCAATACGTCATGACGTATAGCCTGGGCCAACTAGATGCAGAGGTGGGGCAGATCACCCTGATAGAGTGGTCTCAGATCAAGGACCTATGCACCCTTCTGCACAGTTTCGACATGGCGATGAATATGTTTAGCGCTGACAATGCCATTATCAGCATGACGATTCCAGTCATTTACATGCTGGAGCACACGCTAAACACTATTCGGAGTCAGGGGGTGGGACAACAGGAAGGGGAGGAACTACAGGAGGATTCATATGCGCAAGGGACAACAACATCACCAAGGTCCAGACGTTCATCATCACCAACGCAGCAGGCATGGGACCATGGGGGACAGGGATCGACAAGGGCGCATAGTAGCAGGCGAAATGTTGAGGAAGGTGCAGGAGAACATGAAGAAATGGAGGACGAACTGTCCATGGACATGGAAGACTCAGCGGATGAGGGAGACCTTGGTCAAATTTCAGTTGAAAGAGGTTGGGGGGAGATGTCAGAGGAAGAAAGAACGGGTAGCACCTCTATGCCACAAACACAGCGTGGACTTGGTCCGCATGGCTGCGCAAGACACATGAGTGCCTTTTTGTTGCACTACCTCCAACATGACAGTCGTATTGTCAAAATTAGAAGTGATGATGACTACTGGATTGCCACACTATTAGATCCCCGGTACAAGTCCAAATTTTGTGACATAATTCCAGCCATAGAAAGGGACGCACGTATGCAGGAGTATCAGCAGAAGCTGTTACTCGATCTTAGATCCGCTTTTCCACCAAACAACCGTGCAGGTGCAGGGAGGGAATCTCCCAGTTGTAACTTGACAAACATGGGACGGTCTCGTCATCTTCAACAGTCTACCCGTACCAGTAGGACCGTATCTGGTGCTGGTAACAGCAATTTTATGGAATCTTTTCATAATTTTTTTAGACCCTCTTTTGCAAGGCCACCAGAGACAACAAGTCTGACACATAGTCAACGGCTGGAGAGGATGATACAGGAGTATCTCCAAATGAACATCGATGCCATGACTTTGCAAATGGAGCCTTGCTCCTTTTGGGCTTCAAACCTAGAAAAATGGCCAGAGCTCGCAACTTACGCCTTGGAGATTTTGTCGTGTCCAGCTGCCAGCGTTGTCTCTGAACGTGTCTTCAGTGCTGCTGGGTGTGTGCTGACAGATAAGCGCACGCGTCTGTCCAGTGACAATGTGGACAGACTGACGTTCATCAAAATGAACAAGTCATGGATCCAGAAGGAATTTACAACCCCTGTGTCATCCTGGGGAGAGTAAATGCTTGTGGATTTGGAATGTGCTTGATGCAAATCTAGCTGTGAAGTGTACAACTAGGGCACAACTGCTGCCACTGAAGGGGTGGGTGTGTGTGGGGCACAATTTTTGGAAAAAAGGGAGACTCCGCTTGGAGTAACCCTTGCTTGCTGTGTTTTTAAAAGAAGCCAAGATGAACAGAGCTGGGATCAGGAAAGACTTTGCTACCTACCCCGGTGTCATCCTGGGGACGGTTAATTATGGCGTATTTTTGAATGTGCTTGATGCAAATCTAGCTGTGAATTGTACAACTGGGGCACAACTGCTGCCACTGAATGGGTGGGTGTGTGTGGGGCCCAATTTTTGGAAAAAAGGGAGACTACGCTTGGAGTCACCTTGCGGTGTTTTACATGATTTTAGAAGGGCGTGCCATGCCTATATCTGTGTGTCCTCCTCTTTTTCCTTGTCCATCTGTTTTGTTTTCGCATGAGTATATGTCCTTGTCACTTTCCCATGTGTTGTGAGTTGTTTGTCACCTTTTGGACACCTTTGAGGGTGTTTTCTAGGTGTTTTTCTGTGTTTGTGATTGCCTGCCATTGTTTCCTATGCAGTTCGAGTTCGGTTCGTCGAACATTCGACGAGCTGAACTCGAACGGGACCTCCGTTCGGCGAACCGACCTCGAGCCGAACCGGGACCGGTTCGCTCATCTCTACTGCATAGAACTGGGACCACCGTACAAAGGCTACCATCAGTAACACACTACGCCGCCAGGGACTCAGATCCTGCGGTGCCAGACTTGTTCCCCTGCTTAAGCCAGTACATGTCCAGGCCTAACTGAAGTTTGCTAGAGAGCATTTGGATTATCCAGAAGAGTATTGTCATATGGTCTGATGAAACCAAAGTAGAACTGTTTGGTAGAAACACAACTCGCCATGTTTGGAGGAAACAGAATGCTGAGTTGCATCCAAAGAACACCATACCTACTGTGAAGCATGTGGGTGACAACATCATGCTTTGGGGCCGTTCCTCTGCAAAGGGACCAGGATGACTGATCAGTGTACATGAAAGAATGAATGGGGTCATGTATCATGAGGTTTTGAGTGCAAACCTCCTTCCATCAGCAAGGGCACTGAAGATGAAACGTGGCTGGGTCTTTCAGCATGATAATGATCCCAAGCACATCACCAGGGCAACGAAGGAGTGGCTTCGTAAGAAGCATATGAAGGTCCTGGAGTGGCCTAGCCAGTCTCCAGATCTCAACCCCATAGAAAACCTTTGGAGGGAGATGAAAGTCCATGTACCCCAGCGACAGGCCCAAAACATCACTGCTCTAGAGATCTGCATGGAGGAATGGGCCAACATATGACCAACAGTGTGCGCCAACCTTGTGAAGACTTACAGAAAATGTCTGACCTCTGTTATTGCCAAGAAAGGATATAACAAAATATTGAGATGAACTTTTTGTTATTGACCAAATACTTATTTTCCACCATAATTTGGAAAAAAAATCTTTCCAAATCAGACGCGGTGATTTTCTGGATTTTTTTTCTCATTTTGTCTCTCATACTTGTGGTCACCTTGTTAAAAATATACTCTTAAATATATTTTTCTTCAAATACGTGATAAGACGCATGAAAGATGGACTTCAAAATGTGTAAAAAATAAATGTATTTTTATATCTAATAAATTGGTTGCCAAAGTTCAGTTACAGAAATGAAAAATAATATTCTTCATTAGCTTACGTAAAGAGTTAATAATAGTCCATTCTAATCAATAGAAATCTTCATTCATCTTTCCTTGGTTCTTGAATACATGCAAGGATGATATGCTGTAGGCCTGACAGCCTATGTCTTGCTTCGTCTTGGGTGAATGGGCTGGATGGATGGATCAGCTTCGACATGTGTGGATTGACTCCCGGAGCAGGAGTGGGAGCCCCCTCTCGCCCCCCACCATTTGTCATTATACCCTGTTTCCCCGAAAATAAGACACTGTCTTATATTTTTTTTTGCCCTGAAAAAAGCACTATGTCTTATTTTCAGAGGGTGTCTTATTCCCGAGGAGACATGGTTGGGGGTAAGTTTACCCCCCACAAAAAGCAGATCCCCTGGATCTTCATACTTACCAGCCCAGGGCCCAAGGAAAGTGTATGTATCCGCTCACCTGTGGTATGAAGGAGACCAATGCTTCCCAGACACGTGCAAGGATAAACCAGCTGGCAATCTTGTATGGAGACTTTTTCAAAAAAATCCAGCACCGAATCCAGGAAATGTATTAAAAATTAATGACGTTTATTGAAACATATTAAAAAGTCCAAATAGGGTCCAGAGCAAAGAAAAGCCCAGGGCGTCTGTATACACACACACACACATCTCCCTGCAGCTGTGCTCCCCTGCGTCTGGCTGACATCAGATCTCACACACACACACACATCAGATCACACTCACTCACTCACACACACACGCAAACACACACCCACCCCACTATCCCAGCAGCTGTGCTGCACGCCGTGCTCCTCTGCCTTCTGCCGACACTCACAGATCCGATCGCTTACGTTCACACACAATCACACATCAGACAGTATACACGCACACATCTGATCGCATACACTCACACACACACCCCACTTCTCCCTGTGCCCTCCGGTGGGCGGTCCCAGAAGCTGTGCTGCACGCCGTGCTCCTCTGCCTTCTGCCGACACTCACAGATCCGATCGCTTACGTTCACACACAATCACACATCAGACAGCATACACGCACACATCTGATCGCATACACTCACACACACACCCCACTTCTCCCTGTGCCCTCCGGTGGGCGGTCCCAGAAGCTGTGCTGCACGCCGTGCTCCTCTGCCTTCTGCCGACACTCACAGATTCGATCGCATACACTCACACATCAGAACACACTCACACATCAGACAGCATACACGCACACATCTGATCGCATACACTCACACACACACTGACGATATCGCATATACGCACGCGCTCACACACTCACAACATCCAGAGATACCACATGCCTCCGGCCATGTGATCCTCCGGCAGGTCCTGGAAGGTCACTGCACGCACAGTATCGCCGCCAAGAAGCAAGCGATATCACTGGATGTTGTGAGTGTGTGGATGCGATCTGATGTGTGTGTGAGGTGTGTGAGAGTGAGTGTGATCTGATGTGTGTGTGTGTGTGTGTGTGTGTGTGTGTTCCGCCGCTGCAGGACCTTGATGCGCTCACCTGCTCCCGGTCGGCGTCTGGTGAGTATGATCGGGGGTCTTCTTTCTTCTGTCTTCTCTCTTCTGGGGCTGCCCGCTGCCTATAATGAAGTGTCCTGCAGTGTCTTTAACTCTTTCACCGCTGCATGACACTTCATTATTGACCGCAGCTATGTCTTATTTTCAGGGGATGTCTTATATTAAAGCTTCCCTGAAAACTCCTGGGATGTCTTATTTTCGGGGTATGTCTTATTTTTGGGGAAACACGGTATATGCAGCTGTCCAAACCCATATAGGGAGATTTTGCTGAACACATGAGGTCACTCACTAGCAGCTTGCAAAGAATATATATGTCCCATGCTATGTCAAGCATCTATCTATATTCAGTACAGATATTCAATACAGATACCTTTTATCTTAATTTAAGTACTGTTCTCGATAAATTCTGCCACTATAGATGTATTATCTGGATGTATTATATTATAAATTATTTAATAAATGTGAACTTTTTACACACCTATGATGTCAATTACATGGAAAATCTCATCTTTATAAGGCTACCGTAGTTTCACACTTGCGTTGAACGGTATCCGTTGCATTGCGTTGTGTGATGGATGCACGGATGTGTTGCATATAGTGGCACAACGGATGCAACGCATACTGCAAAACAACGGAATCCGTTTTGATTTTTTTTTTTTTTACAGTTTTACCGGCGGCAGACTATTGTGAACGATCAGCTGATCGCTCCCTGCAGCCGGCCGCCGGGTGATCAGCTGATCGCTCCCAGTAGCCGGCCGCCGGGTGATCAGCTGATCGCTCCCAGTAGCCGGCCGCCGGGTGATCAGCTGATCACTCCCTGCAGCCGACCGCGGGTGATCAGCTGAGTGCTGTCACTTGCCGGCGGCCGGGCATGCCGGCGGGCGGGCGCTCAGCTGAGCGCTGTCACTTGCCGGCGGCCGGGCATGCTGGCGGGCGGGCGCTCAGATGAGCGCTGTCACTTGCCGGCAGCCGCGAGACAAAATAAAGTTTGTGATTTAAAAAAAAAAAAAAAGAGCATGCGCAATGAAATCCAGAGGATTCCGCTGCTCAAAACAACGTTACATGCTGCGTTCCTCCCGCTGGGCGGAAGCAACGGAGCGTCGCCCAGCGGAAGCAACGCAAGTCCTTTTGGCACAATCCGTCAACCATACAAGTCTATGGGAAACAGCGGAATCCGTTAACGGATTCCGCTGTTTTCCAAAATGGCAGATTGTAACGGAAGGAAAACAACGCAAGTGTGAAAGTAGCCTAAGTGGGAGAATTTGCACAATTGGTGGCTGAATAAATACTTTTTTCCCCACCGTATTATTACTCCTGACAGCGTGAACATGTCCCAGCAATCTGCCTGTTAGATATTCATCTGATAGATCTTTATAGTTCTGAAATCTAGAAGGACGCATACATTTGTGCTCAAGATACATTTTAGGTCCAGAAATATTTGGACTATGACCAAATCTTCATGATTTCAGCTTTGCAGGCCACTATTTTGGATTTAAAATGGAACAACTGAGATGCAATGTGAACTGGAGACTTTTAGGTTTAATTAAAGGGGCTGAATAAAAATATCCTGTAAAACATTTAGGAATTGCAACCAATTTCCTACAAATCCTCCTCATTTCAGGGGCACAAAAGTAATTGGACAAATTATCTTTGCCGTAAATAAAGTGTTAATTTTTAATACTTTGCAGAGAATCTTTTGCACTCAATGATAGGACGACATCATCGCCGATTTCGTCCTTTGTGATGCAAACAAAAAGCAATTCAGGAATTGTCTTTCATTTCTTTTTTACACTATTTTACATTGTTCAGTAAATGTGATAAGTCAATTTTTTTTGTTCAGCCAAATGATGTTCTGTTTCTCCTCCATTGAGAGCTCCTTTGACCACATGGTGTGAGCTCACAGCAACCGCTTCCAAATACAAACGCTGCACCTGGAATCAGCTCCAGACCTTTTATCTGCTTAATTGATGGTGGATTAAAGAGAGAAAAGCCCATGCAGCCCATTAAAGAGCTTTTGAGATAATTGTCCAGTTAATTTTGGTTACTTAAAAAAGAGGCAGTTATAAATTACAGAGCTGTAATTCCTAAACCCTTAGGCTATGTGCCCATGGACAAAAGATGGTGCGGATTTTTCTGCAGCAAAATCTCCAGTATCTCCCAGAAAAACGCACCAAAACTTTGGTGTGTTTTTGGTGGGGATTTGTGTCTTTTTGGTGCTGATTTGGTGTGGAATTTGGTGCGGCTTTTGGTAGGATTGTAACCATTGTACACTGTTGTGTGTCTGAATAAAGCTAGGGTTAGGTTGAGGGTAAAAAAAAATTTCTTGATGTCGTCATATATGTCAATATACATTGTGTCCACCCATATCCTGTCCACCGCCATTAACTTGAGAACGGCGGCAGCTATAGGCATAGAAGTGGTGTCTAGGTATAATAAAGTAGCCATGCGCTACGCAATGAAACCACCTATAGCGCCACCTGGTGGAAAACAACGGAGTTAGCATTTTTATCTCGAAAACGGAACGAGATAGAGAAAAAAAGTGAATTAAAAAATTGTAGGGCATCATCAATTCAATACGAATCGACACCTTGCATACAGAAAGGGGCTGAGATGAGCGCCCCCCTCCTTCCTTCCGCATTGCCGGTGGAGGCAGGTAAGGAGATGTTTGTCGCTCCTGCGGTGTCACACACAGCGATGTGTGGTGCTGCAGGAACGAGGAACAACATCGCTAATAAGCAATCAACAATTTTTTGTTTCAGGACGACCTCTCCGTTGCGAACGATTTGGACCACTTTTGCGATCGATTAAGGTCGCTCGTACGTGTCACATGCTGCGATGTCGTTAACGTCGCCAGATGTGCGTTACAAACACCGTGACCCCGATAATACGTTAACGATATCGTAGCGCGTAAAGCCCGCTTTAGGTGGATACACACATTGCTATATATACTGTGAACACCAGGTGGCGCCATACTATGTGCAGAAATGTCAAAAATTCTTGGCTGGATCAGTTTTTTTCCTAGAATATATGTAAATGGCAAACATCATTCAAAGCTTATCTTGTACATAGTGAATGTGTAATGGTGGACTCGAACCTTTAAGACGTCCACATACAATAATGAGTGCACCTTGATATAAGCACTGAATTCTTTATGTGGATCATAAGTGTTATCTGCTTGGTGTCTTTGCAGCGGGTTTTATCTGAAATAATGAAAGAAGAAGATGACAAATTGGCCTTTAATAAAAGCAAAGTCCAGCCGTTCCCGATAAAGAAGGTGAGTCTAGGGCTGTGTGCACACTGAGTCTTTCCCTATGGATCTGTGCACACTGAGTCTTTCCCTATGGATCTGTGCACACTGAGTCTTCCCTGTGGATCTGTGCACACTGAGTCTTCCCTATGGATCTGTGCACGCTGAGTCTTTCCCTATGGATCTGTGCACACTGAGTCTTTCCCTATGGATCTGTGCACACTGAGTCTTTCCCTATCGATCTGTGCACACTGAGTCTTCCCTGTGGATCTGTGCACACTGAGTCTTCCCTATGGATCTGTGCACACTGAGTCTTAGAACTGAAAAAATGGGCTCATGTATGGGTCAACTCAAATGTGGCCATGACATAGGCGAAGAATGAGATAAAACACCTTTCATTTGACCCACAGCTCTGTCTCTGTCTCCATTTTTTTGGGGGGTAAGTTGATCATCTGATATCTAAGCGCAGGACGTTTGTGATTGCCCTCAATAATCGCGTGCTTACACAGCACATGACCAGCTGGCCAGATACTGGTGGCACAGCGGCTTATCACATCTCCTGCCTCTTGGAAAAAAAAATGTATATACTATACAGATCATTTGATATCATATTACCTCTAGGAGGAGCTCTCTGCATACAGATTTATATACAGCTACGGTGTTTCCCTGAAAATAAGACCTACCCCAAAAATATACCCTAGCATGATTTGACATGCTTTCTTGGCCTTTTGTCAGAGAATATGAATGATAACACATGACCACTGACGTTTCTGGATTATGAGTCATTAGGAAAGCAAAATAATTGTCAGCGGATCTACGGGAAAAGATAGTTGAACTGTATAAAACAGGAAAGGGATACAGAAAGATATCCAAGAAATTGATAACTCCAGTCAGCAAACTGTGATTAACAAATGGAAAATCAGGGGCTCTGTAAAAAGCAAACTACGATCAGGTAGACAAACAAATATTTCGGACACAACTGCCAGGAAAATTGTTCGGGATGCAAAGAAAAACCCACAAATAACATCAGCTGAAATACAGGACTCTCTGAAAACTAGCGGTGTGGCTGTTTTCAAGATGCACAATCAGGAGGCACTTGAAGAAAAATGGGCTGCATGGTCGAGTCGCCAGAAGAAAGCCATTACTGGGCATATGCCACAAAGTATCTGTAATGCCTGCCTGGAACCACAGACTCAGACAGGCTGTAATGGACAGGCTAGAGGGAAGCAGGACCCCCAGATCCCTGAAACCCTTTAACCCCCTATACAGGCATTTGGAATTACACAGGGCCCTGGAGATCAGTACTTTGGGAAGGCTGCAGTCTGAGACAGTAGTCGTCAGGCAGGGTCAAACCAGGAATTGCGGAAAAGGGACACAATCGGCAGGCAAAGACGTAATCAGAAACAAGCAGAGGTCAAAACCGGATCGGGCAGCGAGGTACAAAAACAGCAGGCAGGAGGGTAGTCAGGTAACAAGCGGTAATCAGCACACAAAATCACAGGACGAAACAGGATCCAGAATTCTCAAATCTATCTCTGGCAGAGGTCAGCAGACAGGAGGGGAATTAAAAAGGGTGTGGTGTCTTCCCATAGGCTGTAGCTGAATGATGGTACCTCAGCTGGGAGACACCCACCACCTACAGTCAGCCAGTGGCACTGCAGATCCCCAGGAAACCCAGACCAGTGGATGAACAGAGCCTGCGCCCACCGGTGCCGCTGGCATCGACTCCTCTCCCATCACCAGCACCATCCACGGCAGGAACACGGCGTCGCCTGGTGATCGGAGCAGAAGTCGATGGAGCGGACTCCGGTGGTGACGTAACACCTCCAAACTTCTGGAACAACGTAATTTGGAGTGATGAGACCAAAATCAAACATTTTGGCCACAATCATAAACATTACATTTGGAGAGGTGTCAGCAAGGTCTAGGATGAAAGGAACACCATTCCTCCTGTAAAGCACAGTTGTGGACTGCTGATGATGTGGGGATGTGTGAGTTACAAAGTCACAGGAAACTTGGTCAAAGTTGAAGGAAAGATGAATGCAGCCCGTTATCAGCAAATACTGGAGGCAAATTTACACTCATCAGCTCAGAAGCTGCGCATGGGACGTACTTGGATGTTCCAACATAACAACAATGCACAACACAAGGCAATGTCGACCTGTCATTGGCTACAGAAGAACAAAGTGAAGGTTCTGGAGTGGCCATCTCAGTCTCCTAACCTTAATATCATTGAGCCACTCTGGGGAGAACTTGAGCGCAGTTCATGCAAGAAAGCCCCAGGAATTTACTGGAACTGGAGGCTTTTTGCCAAGAAGAATGGGCAGCATTACCATCTGAGAAAATAAAGATCCTCATCCACAACTACCAAAAAAGACTTCAAGCTGTCATTGATGTTAGAGGGGGGCAATACACGGTATTAAGAACTGGGGGATGTGAGCTTTTAAGCAGGGTCATTTCGATGGATTTGGTTGTCATTATGATTTAAAAAGAGAAAACACAATAAATGGCTTCACCCAACCACTATCCATGAGTGGAAAAAAAGATTTTGTGTTATCATTCATATTCACTGAAAAAAGGGCAAGAAAGCAAAAAATCTGCCGGGGTATGTAAACTTTTGAGCACAACTGTAGATAGCTACACACGGGTTATACACATGGTTTAGAGAGTTATGTTCCAAAATGCAATTTGACAATATTTGAATAAATTTTGTTTGTTTGTTTTTTGTTAAAGAATAAATGCAGATTGGTGATCATGGGAAAAAAAAAATAAGACATTCCCTGAAAATAGTAACGGCACTCCCAAAAAGCAGTCTGAACTGGTGCAAAACTGAACATGACATATAATAACAAAAAGAGACAGTTGCACTCTGAAATGCTAAAGCGTGCAAACAATGAATGCAAGAATATAGATATGCATTACTGCTTAAGGAAATCTAGGAAAAGTTGAGATATTTAACATACAAAAATGGCCATTTCTATATCTGCCCAGTAGCCACGTCAAGGCATATCTCATTACTGGGAGCCTACACCAAACTGAAGCCTCTCTCTGGGTGACAAACCTCCATGTGTATGGCATGTATGCTAAATATATCAATTTTAACGAGATTTCCTTAAGCAGTAATGCATATCTATATTCTTGCATTCATTGTTTGCAAGCTTTAGCATTTCAGAGTTTAAATGGAACCTGTCACCAGTTTTTTGGCCTATAAGCTGCGGCCGCCACCACCGGGCTCTTATATACAGTATTCTAACATGCTGTATATAAGAGCCCAGGCCACTGTGAGAACATAACAATCACTTTATAATACTTACCTAACGGTCGCTCGGTTGGCCATATGGGTGTCTCCGTTGTCCGGTGCTGGCGCCGCCTCTTTTGGCCATCTTTGTTCTCCTTCTTCTCTTGCCGCGGTGCATGACAGGTCCGACGTCATACACACTCGCCGGCATTCAGGTCCTGAGCAGGCAAAATATTGTAGTGCGCCTGCGCAGGACCGGCGAGTGTGTATGACGTAGACGCGTCATGCACCCAGGCTTCAGAAAGAGGACGAAAATGGCCGAAAGAGGAGGCGCCGGCACCGGAGAACTGAGACGCCCATAAGGCCCAGCGCGCGACCGTTAGGTAGGTATTATAAAGTGTTTATGTTTTACCCCCGGCCTGAGCTCTTATATACAGCATGTTAGAATGCTGTATATAAGAGCCCGGTGGTGGTGGCCGCAGCTTGTAGGCCAAAAAAGTGGTGACAGGTTCCCTTTTAATTATGTTTTTTTTATCCCCTAAAAATAAGCCCTAGCCCATCTTTCAAAGCAAAAAATAATATAAGACCCTGTTTTATTTTTGGAGAAACACAGTAGTACTAAGCTCTTTGCAGACAGTAGGCACAAATAAGGAGCGGCGCTGCCATTCTCTGCGCAGGGGGGCCAAGCTGTGCTATTGTGCAGGGAACATCGAATTATGAATCCTTGCCACATGCCATAACCCTCAATAATGGAAGTGCTCGGCATTTGCCGCCTTCTCTGTTGTACCTGATTGGAATACATTTTCTTCTATATTCTTCCCTCCAGGTGGATAACGTCCCAGTTAGGCTGAATGCGGCAGCCATACTGAGAGAGGGCGCTCTTTATCAGCGGCAGGTGGAGGAAGAGCTGAGCAGGTAGAGTACGCAGAGGAGTGTCATGTAGTGCAGCACACAAGCGGTGCCTCCGTAATCACTGCCTGCATTGTGTCGGGTCATCAGGAATTGGCTGATTTTACATTTGATGGACTGACACATGGATATTATCTGGATATACGGTATCTTGCACTCGCCCTGTGGAAATCACATAACCGGCAATTACTCATTTTCCGACGAGAATATTCATTTTTTTGCAGCCACAAAATGGCAGTAATTCTGTCTGACCTGTGATTTGTGTCACCATCTGGCTCAGACTTCTGCAGACAGAGACATATATTTTAGATGATTAAAATGGCATACCGCCCCTAAACCTGCATAGAGGGGAGAGCGGTATCAGTATGGGCTATACTCTGAGCCGTGTGATCCTCGCAGCTGCACAACCCATAAGCGGGCACTGACGTATGGTGCTGACCCTGCTCTGTGCCACCTTATCCCTATGAGACTGCCAGGTAAAAAAACGTGTTCGAGGAGCTAACATTAATGATTGTGTCATGAGTGTCTCTCGTCCTTAGGAGACCTTTAACAGGACTGGGATTTGAGGTTCACATTGCCCTGTGAAACTCTGGCTTTTGAATGTATTTCCTTTCCTTTGGTGCTAGAAGGGTTAATGACAAGTGATGAGCGGGCTCACAGATAACCGGGACCGGCAGACCTAACTGGATTAAAAAAAATCCAGTTCCGTCCCGGAATTGATCCTGGATATCTGGTCCCCATATAAGTCAATGGGGACCAGAATCTGGTGCTTAAAAATGGTGGTAGAAGGGATACAGGAAGTGGAGCAAGCGCTTCATACTTCCCGAGTTTCCGGCGTGGCTGTAATTTTTCCCGCGGCCTCTCAGTCTCACAATTCCAGTTTTGCTACATCTGAACGCACAGCGAGCAGCCATAGAGCAATGACTACCCGCTGTGAGCTTCAGGCAGAGACTGAGTGAGCAGTGCGATCAGCGGTGACATCACTCAGGTGATTTGCGGTCACAGCTAGAGGTTCCCACGGATTGGTTGCAGTCAGGCGCTGTCACACAGGGTGGGGGCACGACTGACTGCAACCAATCACAGACATTAGGACCGGCAGGTGGCAGAGAAAGCAGTGCATGTAGATGAGCAATAATGAGCGGTCCCGGAAGAAGAAGAATAAGCGGTCTCGGGGGCAGTTACAGCCGCGCTGGAGACTTGGTAAGAATGAAGTGCTTCATTCTTATTTTCCTTTTATTTTTTTTTATTTTCCAAGTTGCTGGACCCGGATCATTAGCCGGAATTCCCTGAAAATTCCGGACCCAGGTCCTGCACTCGGGTACTTTGGAAACCGCGCAGATCCGGGCTTTTACAGTCTGGGTCCTCCCATCACTATTAATGACTTTTTCCTTGCTGGTAGATCCTTGTCAGTTCAATCCCAGGTGCATCCGGTTTGTGACCATTCCCTTTCCCTTTAAATAGTCACATGTTCCATCACCTGATGCCGGTTATAGAATATTATCATTCTGATCTGACCACTGTTGAGGGAGGAGGTCTCTTGAAATTGCAGAAGCTAAGTGTCTTGTAGCTCTGGTGTTTGGCTGCAGTAGTTGGTGTATAAACGTTTTATCTATGTTCCCCTGTCTGGCTTCCTTCTCTTGTCTTATTACTGTAGTCATGAAGTTTAGTGCATTCACCGGCATTGTCATTATTCAGGGTGATTGGAGGGATAGTTAGGCAATAGGAACATGACGGCAGCAGGGGGGAAGGACCTACCTAGGGATGTTAGGGAGCAGACACAGGTTAGTGTCAGAAGGTGACCCGTTTTCCCTCTCCCTTCCGTAAGGGCCTTCGTAACCCCATTCCATCCCCATTGTAACCTCTGTGTTGTGCCAGACATCCCCTTGTCTGTGTGTGACAGATTGAAGCTGATAACCTATAAAAACATTGCTGCCCCCATGAATGACGTGGACATGAATATTCTTTTAAGTTGTGTTTGGCGCAGCCCACCAGATTATAATCCAGTGATCATTGCTTTGATCCAATGCCAGAACCGGAACTGATGATTTCCATCAAAAGAGGACCACTTCTGAAGCCAAGCAGATCACTTGTCATTAGGATTTGAGTATTTTTATTTTCATTACTGAGTCAGAAGATGACAGTTGGTGCGTACAAAGTTCTATGGAGAACTTGCAGCAGAATGTCTGTGTATTCCGCTAGCTCCTCCCCCTCCATAGAATTTTATAAGCACCAACTGTCGTCTCCTATCTCAGAAATGGGGAAAGCGTGTTTGAATACAGATTGTGCAAACTTTACCCATGAATTAAAAGTGAAAATCAGCTTCAGAACAGCGCTTACAAGCTCTATAGAAACGAGCTTGCAAGAACTGCACTTTTTGCCTACTAGTCCAACAATCACCTATAAATAATACAAATTAAAAATCTTTCAATTCTTCAGATCGGAGAGGATTTTTAATTATGATTTTATAAGCACTTTGCAATTTTACCTATTAATGATGTTGAGACAAAAAATTGCTAGCCTTCCATAGTTTGAAGACAGTTTCAATCTAGAATCCTCCACCAGGGGGAGCTCAGGAGTTTACTGCATGCAGTCCTAATAGTCAGTTCCATCTACAACAATATGCAACTAGCTCCCTCTGGTGGTGAGTGCTGGTAGTTTGGCATTTATCATTTTAATTCTATAACACATATCTTTGGAGGGGATTTAAAGCTCAGTATTAAAAAAAATAATTTTTCATCACTTTTTTTTCCCAGCACTGATCATTTACTCTGATAAACTGCTCAAATTTGTCTACAGCGGCTACTTTTTATTTTGTATTATAAAACCATATAAGCGAATAAAATAAACTTCGCAATATGTCTTATTAGAGAACATGTATATTTTCCCACTTATTAGTCACTTCTTCTCTTCCTGCAATGATCCTTCCTTGCCCTGCTCCTGCCCAGCCCTAATCTTAAACCCCCTGCCCCCAACCCCTGGGGAGGGCCACGGCGGGACTCATAAAGCCAATAGAAATAGACAATCAGGGGAAACCAAATCTCTATATCAAGACACACACACACACACACGCGTATAAGACAAAAAGAGCTTAGGAGGAAAATAAGAGCAGGGAGGAAACAACAAGACAACAGAGAAACTCCACAACAATGCCACGCAGAAAGTAATACAATCTCCAGCAGGACTGGGATACAACAGCACCCAGACCGGTTTGTGTCATGCTGTGTTCTTCTTTTATCAGGTGTCATGGCGTTTTCAGACTCTGTTTACACTTCAGAGTCTGACACGACACCTGGTTCTGTTGAGTTACTCTGTCAGAGCCGGGCGTCAACAGGTTTTGTGCTCACTGGGGATCGGTCTAGCAGGAGTTAATTCCTGCTGGCTTGTGAATTGCTGCTAGGGTCACAGGTTGCTGAAGACCTATCAAAGCTGCCTCCACCGTTTAAAAGATGATGGAACCTGGACCCTCATGCCGATTGTTGCTCTAGCCTTGCTCCAGCAATACCGGTCTTTGTGCGTTGTTATCCAGTTGTTGGTGAACTGTAGTATGCTATTTGGTGTACGATGGAAATATCCTTATTGTTTGTTTAGTTCCTCCCTGTACTTTATTTCTCTCTGAGCACATATTGTCTTTACCAAAAGCTATAGTCAGCATGGGAAGACAGGCTCCACCATCTTAAAAAAAGCGGGGAGTGACTGTGATAGGTCTCCCACAACATGTGATCCAAGAGGTGACAAGCAGGCTAGCAGACATCAACTCCAGAAAGCCCGATCGCTAAAGAGAACACAGCTGGTTCACGCTCGAGCCTGTCTGTGTAACTCAGAATCACCAAAGGTGGCAAAGTGTGGAGTGTAAAGGGTGCTTTACACGCTGCGACATTGCTAGCGATATATCGTCGGGGTCACGGTGTTTGTGACGCACATCCGGCGTCATTAGCGACATCGCAGTGTGTGACACTAAGGAGCGACGATCAACGATCGCAAAAACGTCAAAAATCGTTGATCGTTGACACGTCGCTCCTTTTCATAATATCGTTGGTGGTGCATGCCGCTGGTTGTTTGTCGTTCCTGCAGCAGCATACATCGCTATGTGTGACACCGCAGGAACGACGAACATCTCCTTACCTGCGTCCACCGGCAATGCGGAAGGAAGGAGGTGGGCGGGATGTTACGGCCGCTCATCTCCGCCCCTCCGCTTCTATTGGCCGGCCGCTTAGTGACGCCGCAGTGAGGGATTGTTCAGCGGTCACAGCGACGTCGCTGACAAGGTATGTGCGTGTGACGCTGCAGTAGTGATAATATTCGCTACGGCAGCGATCACCAAATGTCGCACCAATGACGGGGGCGGGTGCTATCGCGCTCGACATCGCTAGCGATGTTGCAGCGTGTAAAGCACCGTTTAGATTCTGTAGTGTGAACAATGTCAGATGCCGCTATGACAATCGGAGAGTTAAGCGCCAAACACCATGTGACAACGTTAAATTATGTAGTATCAGAGTCATGATTACACCATGATATGTATTTTCTTACCACTAACATGATGCCCTTTTCCAGATACTTTTTTTTCTGAACTTTCACACACACACACACACACACACGCGCGCGCACACACGCACACACACACACACACACACACACACACACATATATATATTCCTTACTATTTTAAGTATAAGTATTTTAAATATGGCTCGATAAAATATTTTAATATGTTGGTGATTATTCATCTTCTTGTAGAAGTACTCTCATGATAAGCTCGAATCTCTCTGCAGATCTGTCTGCAGTAAGGGTTTAAACTATAACTGCTGCTTTTAGAAGTGTATGGAGAGGAAAGAATCTAAAGGGAGAAGGAGACAAAGTGAGACTTCTAATGATCAGAGCCAACAGAGGGGATATCTGCTGATATAAGTCATATAGTGGCCAGAAACAAAGCTTGCCTCTGGTTGGTCCTGTCCACAGTGGACTCCTTAGCGGACAGGGAGCCCTAGGCACTTGCCTAGTTTGGCACATCATGTTACTGTTCCTTCCTTTGTCATTACATATAACCAACAGCTTCTGCTAATGAGCAATATACTTTCCAGAATAGAGAAGCTGATGGACGGCGCCCGAGATCCAAGTGAGTTTCTAGAATGGCAGCGGCAAATGCTGGCAAAGGACCTGGAAAGCCAACTAGCCGATATAGAGTGCCGGCGTCTGGAAGGCAAACTGAGCCGCGAGGAGGCTGTGCTGGCGCGGCAGAACCTCATCCAAGAGAACAAGAAAAAGGTCCTAATGAAGAAAGAGGAGGTGAGACGTGGAAGTGGGCAGATCTGTGCAGCCACTATGCCAGGGCTGAGGGACATAAAGCACATTGGCAGCGCCGCGCAGGCTCTAATTAATCTAAACTATCGCACGGCTTCAGAGCAGGAGGGATTCAATTATCTCTATCTGTTGCCTTTCTATCCAGCCGACATTAATCCTTTATTCTAATTTCCAAGACAAACCGCCTCACTTCAAGGGTGATAGTGAGAAATAAATAAAAGCCTTGAAGCCATTAGGGGTTTACCGCAACAGTAAATGAAGATGTCGGGGGGGGGGGGATGGGGATGTACATGAGTATAGGGTCGGTGACGGGTAACATGAAACCATATTTTGTCACTGATTATAAACCAAAACAATAAAGTGAAAACATAAATTCTGTTTCCTAACAAAAGTCACAAAGTTCTCCAAATAAAGACAGTCAGGGGCTTTGTTAAAGGGTTAATCTCCCCTTAATAAATGGGTATTGTTGGATAGCACTTATTGATATAAGCAATTTTGCAATTTACTGCATATTAAAACTTTCAAGCGTTCTCTAAATATTGACGCTTTTGTTAACAGTTCGTTGCGTTGGAGACCGACCACTGCTACTTGGCAGAATATGTTCAGTGCTTACTAGCTCATTTCTAGCGAGCTTGTAAGCGCTGTATTGAAGCTGCCTGGATAACTGTAGCATTGTGTTACCGCCTAATCCTAGCCAGTGTCATCTCATTGTTTGCGAACTAAACAGCAGCGATGGTCTGTTTCCTAGGCAACGAGCTGTAAACAAAAGAAATGTTCAATATTTCAAAAATGGCTGCAAATTTTAATTTGCATTAAATTGCAAACGTGCCTGTTTTTACAAGCTTTACCCGACCATACCCATCTACGATGATAGGAATAACCCTTTATGCTGGCAATACCATCAGATAGCTGTCGCGCAAACGTTTCGTCAAAAAAATATTTCAATAATCCTCCATAAACGTACATGCTGAATTCTTTTGACCGTGTATTTTTAATGGAGAGAGGGAGGTAAGCCACTGTTTCAACCTCTTGTACATGTCTTGTATTTAAGGCCCCCCACACACATTAGACTGAAGTTGGCCAAAGCCACCAATATCGTCAGGACAGTCCGACAGTCTAATGGGTCCTAACTCTCCCCTAATTGATAATCTGGGGGAAAATTAGGATCAGCATATTGGATTTTCAATGGCTGATCCTGTTGTTCTGCTTGGATATGAGTGGCCATTAGCTGAGTTTGGCAGTGTCTCTCTCATTGAGAACACGGGGCGCTTGGCCAAGCATTTCTGAGTATGGGGGAGTCAGGGAGCAGCAATATAATGTGTCCTAACTCTTCTCTGATTGGGGTGCTTTACATGTTTTGTGACATCGCTAGCGATTGCTAGCGATGTCGAGCGGAATAGCGCCCACCCCCGTCATACGAGCGATATGTGGTGATCGCTGCCGTAGCGAACATTATCGCTACAGTAGCGTCACACGCACATACCTTGTCAGCGACGTCGCTATAACAGCCGAACAATCCCTCCTTCAAGGGGGAGGTGCATTCGGCGTCACCGCGACGTCACTGAGCGGCCGGCCAATAGAAGCGGAGGAGCGGAGATGAGCGGGACGTAACATCCCGCCCACCTCCTTCCTTCCTCATTGCCGGTGAAGGCAGGTAAGGAGATGTTCGTCGCTCCTGCGGTGTCACACATAGTGATGAGCCACACATAACGACGAACAACATCGCTACGTACGAGACAACGATTTTTGGTGTTTGGACGACCTCTCCAAAACCAACGATTTTTGTCTCTTTTGCGATCGTTTAAGGTCGCTCGTACGTGTTACACGCTGCGGTGTCTCTAACGGCGCCGGATGTGCGTCACAAACACCATGACCCAGACGATAAATCATTAGTGATATCGCAGCGGGTAAAGCACCCTTAAGATCGGCATATTGGATTTCCAATGGCCGACCCTGTTCTTCTGCGTGGAGATGAATGGCCACCAGGGAAGTTCGGCAGCTCCTTTCTCGTTGAGAACACTCGGTGCTCGGTTGAGCATTTTTGAGTATGGGGGAGTCAGGAAGCAACAGTATAATGTGTCCTAACTCTTCCCTGATTGATAAAATATAGGGGAAAAGTAGGATTGGCATTTTGGATTTCCAATGGCCGACCCTGTTCTACGTGGAAATGTGCAGCCACCAGGTGAGTTCGGCAGCGTATCTCATTGAGAACATGGGGCGCTTGGCCAAGCATTTTTGAGTATGGGGGAGTCGGGGAGCAACGGTATAATGTGTCCTAACTCTCCCCCGATTACTAATATGGGGGAAGAGTAAGGTCGGCATATCGGATTTCCAATGGCCAATCCTATTGTTGTTACGGGGGGGGGGGAATCAGAAGGTACAGGGTTCCTAGGCTGACCCTGTGACTAGGGACCCTGCGCTGTCCCTTATCCCGACAGTAGACTTAGAGGTAGTCAGGGTCGAGCCCCAACGTGGCCCTGTCTCCTGTCCAGTACCTAACAACTAAGTCCCCACCACCCAGGGGATTGACCCGGACAAAGCCCAACAACCCACCAACACAGAGCAACAGATGGAGTAACAAAAACTCTTACACACCAAAACCCTGCACCACGGGATAACCAAAGGTGTATGGGTAAGGATATAAATAAAATGGGGTAGTAGAAACAAGTTACAGCTCTAAAACATACAGCAGACAGCAGTAGCAGAAACGACAAGTCCTCTCTGCTCCCAGGCTAGCTCCTAAATGAATAGAATAACCAGAAACCTCACCAGAAAGCAGAGGGATAATATACAGGCTGGAAATGACCAACTGATGACAGCTGAGCAAGTCTGCTGCACAGAGAAGACGTTAACCATTAAGTACACAAAGGACAAAAGCAACGTTTTAATTGTATATGGTCTCAGATGGTAAATGAGAAGGTAAACCCTGAACCTGTCCTTATACACGTGATAGTTGTTCTGCGTGGAGATGAGCGGCCACCAGGGGAGTTCGGCAGCATCTCTCTCATTGAGAACACGAGGCGCCCTCAAGCATTTCTGAGTATGGGGACGTCAGGGAGCAACAGTATGGAGGCCTTTGTCTCAGTTTAGACACATTTTTGGGTCAATCCTGCAATAATGGATTGCCTATGGATCAAAGATTATCTTCACTTTGCACTTTTTATAATCATCCGGTTGTTTGGTCTTTAGACAGAGAAGCTGATGCGGGAATATGCCGAGAAACGTCTTCAAGAAGAGAAGGAGATGAGGGACCTTGTGGAGCAAGTGTCTGAGGGACACAAAAACACCAAACAGGCAAGACTGAAGCTCCAGAAATACAAGCAGCAAATAGGTATGTGATAATGCAAGAAGTAGGTCATAACTTCAGCCTTGGCTTGAAAGTCTACAAAATGAAACCCGAGCGTGATTTACAGAATGGATTCCTCCTTCAGAAAGGGGTGGTGTTGTGTTTGCCAGGATTTTGGTACCCAACAAGCCCGTTAACTCTAACTAGAGTGTTTAGATACATACACCAACGAACCACAGGTACAGGAAAGAGAAAAACTTAGGTGTAAATTGCCCAATTCAGAGGAGGTAAGCCGCTACCAGAAATGTCTGGCAGAAGCTTTCTCCCCTCTCCCTATTGGGAACGCATGTCACGGTGTAAGTGATCGTGCACGTGAATGGCGGAGTCATTGAAATGTTAGCCTTGCTCTACTTGTAATGTCGCCTTCTAGGAAAGGCCTACCGGTTATTACAGTCTGGTTTTATCCCTCTCTAGTGCAAGAAGTAGCAGAGGAGAGCAGGGAGCTGTTACGCCAAGCCCTAGAGGAAGCACAGGAGGAGCTGAGGAAGAAATTTGAGCTGATCCGTGAGATACGAGCCATGGAATCAGTGCCAATAATTAGACAAAAATTTGTGGATCTGACACAGGTGAGTGCACCGTAATGCTAGATGTGTGATTGCTGCCAACAATCCTTGGTAAGGGTCAAGGTTTCAAGCTGGATCTTTGCCTCGGGTATAATAAATTCTTGACATCCAATCACAATCTTTGGCAATTCCATTGTAAGGCTTTGGCTGACACGTAAGGACCTGGCCGTTCATAGACACTTTTATTTTTGGTCTGTGCTCCTCAGACAGCTGGGCATGGACTAAACTGTGAGATGTCAGTAGTGGAGCTTCGGGAACGTCTGGCTTTACTAAAAGAAGCTCAGAGAAAAGCCGAGGAGGAAAAGAGAGACCTGATTCTTGAGGAAAAGCAATCGAAACAGCAGCATCTTCTGGATACTCTGGAGCAGATTTCTCTCCACAGAGCTGCCCAAGGCAAAGCCGCTCTCCTCAGGTCAGTACGGGGTCCGCCCTGGTAAGATATTTTGTTTTGTGCCAACATTAAAAACATTCTTCTGTTCCATCTGGGCTCCTTTGTGAAAGTTTGACAGATGCCCTTTAAGCCCTCTCAGGCACCTACCTTGGAATATTCCTTTGCAGTCACATCCTGGGAATTGGTATCATAGCAGTGCAGAAAGCACCGGAAGTGACAAGCTTTTACAGGACTTTGCAAAAAAGTTGCAAATTTCTTATGCAACACAGAGTTTCCCAAAATTTTTAGTTTTTACGCCAGCTTTTCCCAGGTCCACCAAAATGGGCAGAGATGTGGCAAGTCGGGGGAGCGGCGGGGACATGACACCACAGCTCGTCTAATTCATGAAGGCCTCTGGCATTCCTTACGCCCAAAATTTTACACCAGTCCCTGACACATGGAAGCGACTCATCAGACATTTCCTTTTCTTTAAGATGCGTGTTCTTCCTAATAATTCAGGAGTGTCTGGTTCCAAAAAGCCCCCTCATCAAGACCAGTGAGAAAATAGCCTGTTTAAATGAATTTGGGGGTCATAAACGTATAAAATCGGGGGCCACAGACTTATAGAATCGTTGGCCATAATCTTATAATATTGGGTGTCATAGACTTATAAAATCGGTGGCCATAGACACAGAATCAGGGGCCTTAGACTCTAGACTCATAAAATCGAGGGCCATAGACTCATAGAATCGGAGGCCATAGACTTATATAAAATTGGGCCATAGACTTATAGAATTGGGGGCCATAGACTTATAGAATTGGGGGCCATAGACTTATAGAATTTGGGGCCATAGTCTTATAGAATTGGGGGCCATACACTTATAGAATTGGGGGCCATAGACTTATAGAATTCGAGGCCATAGACTTATAGAATTGGGGGCCATAACCTTATAGAATTGGGGGCCATAGACTTTTAGAATTGGGGGCAATAGACATATAGAATTGTGAGCCATAGACTTATAGAAATAAGGGCCATAGACTTATAAAATCGGGGGCCATAGACTTATTAGAATTGGCGTACCATATTCTTATAAAATCAGGCGCCATATTCTTATGGAATGGAGGGGCCATAGACATAGAATCGAGGGCCATAAACTTATTCACAAAGATCTCTGAACAATGAATTAACTGCGGAGAATACCAGAAACCAAGGAGGAGGAATAGAAAGGTGCAGGTTAAAGTCTCCTAAGCAGAACTAAAACAGTTTTTAAAAATGATTAAAAACAAAATGTGCAAAAACAGAACAACTTGACCCCCTCCCTTTTCCTGATACAAAAACAAAAAGGCTTGAAAAATATATTTTTTATTATATATTAGATATTAACACAATCGCAAAAGTCTGATCCACGAAAACAGAAAATAATTTATCCCCTATGAAAATTTAATTCTAAACTCCAGAATTGCCATTTTTGATCACAGCACGTCCCCCCAAAAATTCATTAAAAAATAATGAAAACTTTGTATGTACCCCAAAATGATAGCAATGAAAACAAAACATATACTTGTGGCGTCCCTGAGGCTTTAGTCGCCACAGGGTATTGTATCTCACTTAAGGTGCAGTACCCATCCCGGGTAAGCAGAGGTTAATCGCTGGTGTTTCTCACATTCACAAACCACACTCAGGTGCTTTCCCACCGTGGGATGGCCTGGGGTAGACAGGGCGGTGGCCATCACGAAGCATGGGACTTTCCCGGTCACTACGATAACCACCTGGGGGGCGGGTACCACAAGGGGAAAAAGGAAGGAGCATCTTCACACGTAGTCAGTTAGCCCCAGGCACAGCTTGGGGTGAGGAGCACAGTCAGGACTTCGGTCCAGGCAGATTCTCTCTACCTTCACACTTCGGGGAGCACCATAGGACCTGTGGCTTGGAGCAGGTAGCTCGACCCGGGTTCACTACAGCTACAAGGGATTCCAGGGTCTGCAGAGAGTGCAGGGAACACCCACAGCCCGTTCCATATTCCACATACACTGGGATTGGAGGGACCCTGACCAGAAGGACTCACAGTGGGAACACCGGTGGTGACTTCGAATTGCTCGGGATCGATTGGGGCCCAGCATAGAGACCGGTACTCCAAGAGTGGCAACCGGGACTGTGAGTAAAGAAACCTTGAAACCGCAGAGACTGTGTCCGCCTGTACTTGCCGGCGCCCCGCGCTTCGACGCCAACGGCCACTACTCCTCTCGTCATCTTTCCCAGGGCCCGCTCCACCTGTGGGGATCAGAACCATCTTAGCTGCTACAACCATCTGCCCCGGAGGACAGCGACAGCAGCGGTGGCTTATCCCTAGCTGCATATCGCAGGTGGCGTCACGAGACAAGCTATCCCCATCATTTCCTTCACCATCATCATCCTCCCTTTTATTGTACGCCTCGGGGCCACGAAGCCGGGCAGGGCCACCCGTGACAACCCCAGACCCAACATAACCAGGCCCGGCGACGAGTAAACATTTAACCCCTTGCCCCCTGGGTGCTACATACTCACCTACATACCCCCACCTTTATGCTCTGCTGGCTGTGTTCACTCCTGGTTTAATCTTACGTATGACGACTTCATGTGACCGCTGCAGCCGGTCAATGATTGTCTGCAGCCTTCACATATCATCTAAAACAGAATTTAATTCAACGTCCCAACATTCAATACAAACATAGATCTCGGTGAAGCTTGGCTATGCTGTACAGTCTATAAACGCAGCCAGCTCCATATGTATGTTCCATATTATTCTGTGTTTGTTGATTATTTACTTAGTTCATGTTTTATTTAATATGGAGCAGTAATGAAGGCTATGTAATTACCCCGTGCATGCCGGGAGGTGGCGGTGACCCAAATCTTCAGGTGTTAAATTGCTAACTACGTTACTTATGTTAAAAGGTTTTTTAAAAAAAGCAGCTAATTTTAAAATATCCCGTAAAAACCACCCCATTACCTGATTTATGTAGCAGCGGTGGCATAATTAGCTCGTTTTCTAGACAGCTCATTTACATGCAGACGCGGTACAGCTGCACTAATAAATACAGTTCAAGCTGTAGAGGAGATTTACATATCACAGCTGCAAGAGGCTCCATTTAGTGCAGAGGTAAAACGCTGGCGACACAGGGATGGGAAAGACGGAACAGACCAGGAATGGGAATTTTATCTGTGGTGCACTAGTATGGCTGGCGGAGCCTAAACTAAAGGCTTGTGTGGTGGCATGTGTATAGTGAAATTCTCAAAGTGCAAAGTCGGGGGGGCGTTCATAGATCGGGGGTGGCCCCAAGGGATGCAGGGTCAAGGGCTTAGCATTCATAGATCGGAGGTGAGCCTAAGGGACACAGGGCCCAGAGCTGGGTATTTATAGATCAGAGGTGGCTTCAAGGGATACAGGATCCAGGGCACGGCATTCATAGATCGGAGGTGAACCCAAAAGATGCAGAGTCGAGGGCTCGCCATTCATAGATCAGAAGTGAGCCCATGTGGTGCAGGGTCCAGGGTTTGGCATTCATAGATCAGAGGTGAGCCCAAGGGATGCAGGGTCCAGGGCTCAGCATTCATAGTTTGGAGGTGACCCCAATAGATGCAGGATCGATGGCTCGGCATTCATAGATCGGAGGTGGCCCCAATGGGTGCAGGGTCCAGGGCTTGCCATTCATAGATTGGAGGTGTCCCCAAGGATGCAGGGTCCAGGGCTGGCATTCATAGATCAAAGGTGACCCCAATGAACACAGTGTAGAGGGCTCTGCATTCATTAATCGAAGGTGGTCCCAAGGGATTCAGAGTCTATTGTTCGACATTCATAGGTCGAAGGTGGTCCAGAGGGATGCAGGGTCCAGGACTCGGTGTTTATAGGTCGGAAGTTAGCCCAAGTCATGCAGGGTCCAGGGCTTGGCATTCATAGATTGGTGGTGACCACAAGGGATGCACGGTAGAGGGCTCGTCTCTTCTAGCTGTTGTTCCACTGTTTGATGGCACATTGCCCACAATGAAATGTTAGATCCTCCACAGTCCTTACCTGGTTTTCTATTTCTTCTGTCTGTTTTTTTGTCTTTCTTTCCCAACATTGAAATCACAACACCAAGAAGGAAAAGTTGTAGAATTATGGGAATCTCATGATTTGAAAATGATGAAAAACAAGTGATCTCCAGACCAATCTCCAGCTATCATTGCATCCAAATCAAAAGCGTGACCCATCACTGAAGATGACAGAGCTCCCTTCCAGCCCCCGTTGCTGACTTGCTTAGCACCATGATGGCTTTTGAAAGTGGTGTTGTGAGGTCAACGGGTAACTGTAGCTGGACATCTCGTACGAACGTCTTCTGATGGCTTGTGTAGACAATGTTTGATGCCTTTGTCTTGGTATGTGAGGTATAATTTTAGTTGAAGTGCCCAATGAATTGATCATGGAACCAGTGATACGGCCATGTCTCCAAAGTGCTCCAGGACCTGTTTTTCAACACCACATAACTAGGCTGCATGAGGCTCATACTGATGTGAGCAGCCTGCGTGGCCTAAACGTGCTCCGTCTCCGGACATGTCTCCCATTTAACACATCTGGAACATAAGTCTTCAGCAATTACAAAGGTAGCTGCCAGCAGGGGATCTTGATGATTTGCCTAAAGGTCCAGTCACACTAAGCAACTTACCAGCGATCCCAACAATGATAGGGATCACTGGTAAGTTGCTAGGAGGTTGCTGGTGAGATGTCACACTGCGACGCTCCAGCGATCCCACCAGCAACCTGACCTGGCAGGGATCGCTGGAGCGTCGCTACACGAGTTGCTGGTGAGCTCACCAGCAACCAGTGACCAGCCCCCAGCGCCGCGTGGAAGATGCTGCGCTTGGTAACTAAGGTAAATATCGGGTAACCAACCCAATATTTACCTTGGTTACCAGTGCACGGAGCTACACGTGCAGAGAACAGGGAGCAGCGCACACTGAGCGCTGGCTCCCTGCTCTCCTAGTTACAGCACACATCGGGTTAATTACCCGATGTGTGCTGCAGCTAAATGTGCAGAGAGCAGGGAGCAGCGCACAATGCTTAGCGCTGGCTCCCTGCTCTCCTAGCTACAGCACACATCGGGTTAATTAACCCGATGTGTCCTGCAGCTACATGTGCACAGAGCAGGAGCTGGCACTGACAGAGCGGCGGAGGCTGGTAACAAAGGTAAATATCGGGTAACCAAGGACAGGGCTTCTTGGTTACCCGATGTTTACATTGGTTACCAGCCTCCGCAGAAGCCGGCTCCTGCTGCCTGCACATTTAGTTGTTGCTGTCTCGCTGTCACACACAGCGATCTGTGCTTCACAGCGGGACAGCAACAACTAAAAATTGGCCCAGGACATTCAGCAACAACCAACGACCTCACAGCAGGGGCCAGGTTGTTGCTGGATGTCACACACAGCAACATCGCTAGCAACGTCACAAAAGTTGTTCGTTAGCAGCGATGTTGCTAGCGATGTTGCTTAGTGTGACGGGGCCTTAAGTGTATTCAGGGAGGCAGATCTTTCTTCAGACAACCATTAATAACCTGATTGATAGCAGTAGAGGATGAAAGTGCCAGGATTTCGGCAATTAATGCTCGATGGGGCAAAACAGCCAGTAGATTATGTCAACTGGGAGCCACGTTCCCCAACATGCATACAAGCAGTAAAGGATATTGGTTGCCTGATTGTTACCGATCTAGCTGTCTGTCTGTCTGTTTGTCTGTCTACATATCCAACCATCCTAAATGCAGGAAATTGGTCCTGATTTATGAAATGATCTCTGAGGTCTCAAGAAAAAAAACCTAAAATGAGCAACTATTTTTCAGACAGATAAAGGGAAGGCCTGGAAAGCTTGTTCTCTGCGAATGTTCATTTTCACAGACAGGGAATGTAATTTTCCACTTCAGCTGCCGCCTTAACTCAAAGCTGCAAAGTCAGGGTAAACTCAGCGTTAAGTGTGACAATGAATCACCCGTGTGACGGCCCAAAGTGTGGAGCTATTTGAGAGCCCTCACCTGATTAAAACAACCTTGCTTTAATAGGAGAAGAAAAATACACTTTTTCATCTGTTTTTTTTTATAGAAGTGTATGCTAGATGTGTTTTATTTCATTTATCTTTATGACAGGCTGGAAGAGAAAAAGTCTAAATCTCAGCTTGGAAAAACTGCCATAGCAAACAATGACCGTGTCACCGAACTGCAGCGGAAACTTGAAGAGAAAATAACCGAGCGCAAGAGACAGGCCGAAGCCTTAAAGCTATACCCCCAACGTAATATCATCAAGGTAAGAGGGCGGTATAGGACCGGGTCTATGAGCCTCATGTGGGCACATGTGCAAGATGACGCTAAAGCGTAGCGGTCTTTTCACACAATACCTGCATGACGCGCCCACTGGGGCCGTGGGGGGTTACTCGTTACCGGGCCGCGGTTCCTTTGCTCTTTGGGAATGTCAAGGTGGCGGGGCCCGATCCGTGACCCCGGCAGTGGTCGTTATAAAAAGGGGATTATTTATAGAAGATGATAATAGATTGTGATGCCACCTGTGGTGCTCAGCTAGAGATAGCCAACGATGCGGAATGGGACCTCTGGAGCAGGTGATGACGCAAATTGGTTGATATAGCTCTCCAGAGGTAAAGCTGGGCCCCAGGGCCGATGGGAGTAGTTGTCTATGATGGCGGGGGTGCAGGCGAATAACGGAGTGACACAGGAATGCAGTCTCAAGGTTTTTACTCACTGTTCCAAGGTAACACAACTAGTCAAGTGACCGCCTTCGGAGCGCTGGGTTTCACTGTGATGGGCTCCGGCCGTTCCCGGGTAGTTCGGAAGTCAAGACCGGTGCACCCTTCGTGTGTTCCTTTCCCTGGTCGTCTTCCTGCGCTGACTTCTCACCCTCCTGTCCCGCACCTATGCACACAGTGCCCTGAGCCGGTGTCTGCGGACCTTGTTGGATGGCTTGAAGCTTCATCCCGTGGCCCTCTGTGGTCACCTTCCAGCGGATTCGTGTGCGGATGAGGCCTCGGTGCTTGCAGTCACCTCGGCCTCCGGTGTTACTAGATGAGTACGTTGGTTCTTCTCCTCTAGTCTAGGGACCGGATCCCCGTTTGCGGCCAAGTCCCTCCACTCCAATATGTTGTATGTGAAACGAGACCATGGGAGTCTAGCGCACTTCCCGTGGGCTCTAGGAAACTTCCTCCTTGCGCCTGGGTCGAACTGCACCAGCTCCAGACCACAGGTCTTCACTCCTCCACTGCTCCTTCTCGACTCTCCTCGTTCTACAGTCTGCTCCAACCAACTAGACTCCATCCCCCAGTTTGGCTCTAACTGTGCATACCAATGGTGCATCAAAGGTGCAAATAGCCCTAACCACGGTCCAGTTGAGTGTTGAGTGTGTTTGTGTTTTGTGTGAACCGGTGGATGACATCTTCCTTACCCAGGGATGGGATACAACATCTCTGGCTGAGGTGCAGTACCTCTGTGGCAACTGAAGCCTCAGGGGTGCCACATTTACAAAAGTATGGTCTCGCTGTCCTCATCCCCACAGTAAATTGAGCAGGGGACAGGGGCTCCTAGATAGGCCCTCAGGCTAGGTGATCCTTGATATCCCTGATCTCAGAGTTACCTCTGAAGATGAGGATGTCTGAGCCGCTTTCCTGGCCCTACTCCTGACCAGCCCTGAACTTATACCCTTCCCCCCAGCCCCAGGGGAGGGCTGAGGCAGGAGTGATTAAGCCAACAGAAATAGACAAACAGAGGAAACCAAAACTCTATCTCACGGCACGCTCACACAGAGGTATAATACAATAAGAGCTTAGGAGGAAAATAAGAGCACGGAGGAAACAACAAGGCAACATGAGAACTCCACAACAATTCCAAGCACAAAGTAACACAGTCACCAGCAGGATTGGGAAACAACAGCACACAAACGAACACCGCAGTAAACTATATTTGGTTAGTAGTTCCACCATCTTAAATAGGAAGGGGGCCAATGTGATAGGCTTCCAACAACATGTGATCCCAGAAGTAACAAGCAGGCTAGCAGAGGTTAACTCTTGCTAGCCTGATCATGAATGAGCCCACAGCTGGTCAACGCCCGAACCTGTCTGTGTAGCTCAGACGCACCACAGAAATCATAGGGTGAAGTTGCAGGATCTGTAATTTGAACAGCGTCTGATACCGCCATAAGAATTGGAGAGTTTTGTGCAAAAAACTTAGGGACACCAGAGTTCTGAATGCAGCTGATCGCAGTATAAGACACAAGTTACTCATCTTAATACAACCCTCACCTTCCGTCATTCCTGGGGCGGACAGACATTCTATTTGCTCAGAGGTCTCAGAGGTTCATCATTCTCTTTAGGTCCAAGATATGGTGGTAATGTGCCAAAATTGCTCCATTCTGGCATCTCGACAATAGTTTGTACAACCCGGTTTGTGGCTCCACGACAAGATGGACAGTAGATGTACTTGTAGATATCCTCTCCATGTTCACAGGCTCTATCTCAAAATTAAAAAAAGGCATGCTATGCTTGAATGAAGAAGTTCTAGTTGTGCCTAGACATTGGAAGACCTCCTCTGTCCTAGAATGGCTGAAGACATTCGAGATCAGGAGAATGGAGGAACTGGTGACCTCCGACTCTGACACTGTTACGTCACCACCGGAGTCTGCTCCAGCGACTTCTCCTCTGATCGCCAGGCGACGCCGTGTTCCTGTCATGGATGGTGCTGGTGATGGGAGAGGAGTCAATGCCAGGGGCACCGGTGGGCGCAGGCTCCGATCATTCACTAGGCTGGGTTATCTTGGGATCTGCAGTACCACTGGCTGACTGTGGGTGGCTTGTGTCTTCCAGCTAAAGTTGCCAGCGTTCAGCTACAGCCAATGGGAAGACACCACACCCATCTTAGTTTCCCTCCTGTCTGCTGACCTCTGCCAGAGATAATTCTGATTTCCTGGCTCCTGATCCGCCCTATTCTGTTTTGTGATTCCTGTGTGCTGACTTCTGCGTGTTTTCTGACTACCCTTCTGCCTGCTGTTTTTGTACCTCGCTGCCCGATCCGGATTTGACCTCTGCTACGTTTTCTGATTACGTCCTCGCCTGCTGATTCTGTCCCTGTTCTGCTATTCCTGGTTTGACCCTGCCTGACGACTACTCTCATCGGACTGCAGCCTTCCACAGGTAGTGATCTCCAGGGCCCTGTGTAATTCCAAATCCCTGTATAGGGGTTAAAGGGTTTCAGAGTTCTGGGGGTCCTGCTTGGTGAGTGGATTCCCTCTAGCCTGTCCATTACATCCCATCTGAGTCTGTTGATCCAGGCAGGCGTTACAAACACCCAATGGAAATCATTTAATACCTGTCAATCTTAATTCTTTTACAAACAATTCAGCTCTTTCGTTCTATGGCTGATCTCGGCCACAATGAACAATTTATGACATAAAATTCCTTATTTCATGAGTCCAATTTAGATTAGGATATAAGGATTTTACTACAATCTGTTCTCCGCATCAAGACGCCAAGTGATCAAAACTGGGTAGCCGAACCCAGGATTGTAATGGAAAACCCAGTCTAATACTTGCTATGGGGTTGCTTCTGTTTTTCGTATTCAGCCGGTTGACATCCTCGGTGGCACTGATACCTCCAAAAAGGCCCACCGCATTATGACACCCTATACAGTAGTATGCTCGTAATATTACAAATGTGGAAAAATAAGATAAAATAAGGTCTCACTCAATAAAACTATGCCTGAACTGCCCAATTCTTGCACAGACTAGAGGTCCCATCTTTGCAGTCCTTAAAGACCCCTTCGCAGATTGAAACAACCCTAACCGGGTGACTAAAATGACCGCTTGGACCTTAGCTTCCTAATCAGGCATTGAAGGTATCATATACCTCCCTTGAAAATCCGGAGAGAAAGCGCCACATAAAAAAATAAGTAAACAAAACAAAATAGATAACCATCTGCCATAGAGCAACAATAGGCTGAAAGACTGTAGCTCAAAGCAGGGTCCTCTTCAGAATTTCAAGAGCATAAAAGAGAAGCCCAGGGAAGCTTTAAAAAGTTATACCCACCAGGTCATAGGGCAGGCTGAATTACAGCATGGAAAACACCTGCTGAAAAAAAGGCAATGAACATAAAACAAAAAAGATCAGAACCTGGACAGAGACTGAACTTGACTATTGCTCAGTGGAGAGGGAAACACATCACAGCACAGAGGATTGCCGGATCAAATCCTGAGGCATGACATACAGAAAAGAAACCTGTGCTCTATGGGGTATTCCACTTTCAGAAAATAAAGTTTATTCTTTTTGTAATGGAAAAAAAATAAATTCTTCACCACTACATTAATTACTCACAATTTTCAAGAATGCTGCTTGTTATCATTCAATCGAAACTCTTTTTCTTTATTATCAGGGAATATAATTCAGTCCTGGTCATGTGATGGGCAGACAGGTGCTTGTTATTACAAGACACAGAAGAATGGGAGCACCAACACTGGATGGATGTGTGGCGCAGTGCACACCATAGTTTAGGTGTCTGTCCATTTGATAGGAGACATAGAGCTGGATTTGCAACAATGGAGCCTCTGGCACAGATGTGAACGGAGCCGTACTGTAATGACCCGAGCAGCTGTACCTCTATCACATAACCAGGTGTCACAGGGTGTAACAGGGTATGTAATAATGGGACAGGTGTCCCTAGGCTGGCCCTCAGTCTAGAGTCCCTGCGCTGTCTCTTATCTTGGAGGTATATTTGATGGTAATTAGGTTCCAGCCCCCAGCGTGACCCTAACTCCTATCCGAGCCCTGATCTTACTCTCCCTCTCTCATACCCTCAAGGAGAGCTGGAAATCACAAAGACAAAACCCCATAAAACGACATGGACAAGAGAGAACGGAAACTCGTACACACCGCAACCAAACACAAAGAAGAGGCAAAATGTGTACTGGGAAACAACAGAATAAGGGGGGGTAACACACATCAGGGGAACACTCACACCACTCAGAAGTGCAACACAGATCACCATAAATAGGAAGATCACCAAGACTGGGATCTCTGGAGCCATGCTTTAAATAGGCAGGAGACAGTTCATGAGGCAATTATCAACCTGAGCTCTTAGGTCCTGCTCACCAGTCTGCAGAAATTAACTCCTGCAGTGCTGGAGACCAGTGAACCTGAACCAGCCGACGCCCGGCTCTGGCTGAACAATCCACCAGCCTGAGGTTGGTTGTCAGGCTCTGTGGTGTGAACAGAGTTCGACAACACTGTGCCCGCAGTTGTGTGCAAAGCCGAACATCGCATGACACAAGGTAAGATTTTATCCCAAGGAAATGGTGACTAAAATCTGACCACAAGCAGAGATATTGAAGTTTGTATGCAGTTTCTACAAAAAAAATTATTGTAAAACTGAATAACTTATGATGTAATGAATATCTCTTATTTTCTGAATCCAGAATAAGCGGGTAAATATTTGACATTTATTGGGTGCTGTGATTTTGTGGATCAGTGTATTCGTCTATCTTTCAGGACTCTTATGAAGAGAAGCACTGGAAGGAGCTGGAAGAGAGCAGGGAGCGACAGGCGCAGCTGCTCCAGCACGGAGCGGTATCGAAAGAAACGGCGCACAGGATGGCGGCTTATCAGGCTGCAAGAAACGGGACCTCACGAGCCTGCGTGATGCCGTCATGAACCCTGGACTTTATTTTCTTCTTTATCCAACAGAACAAAGATGCTGTAATAAATAAGATGCATGTGGAAAAGACGAAGATAAAATACACTTCTGTGCAATGGTCAAGTCATGCTCTGATTCCCTTTCTCTTTGCAAGTCTAACAAACACCCACTGGCTGCACATGTGATTTAGATGTCACTGTAAACGGGGATTCCGCTTCTCACAGTCGTCCACTAACATACTGCAATAGGATGACAATGAGCTAAGCCGGTCCTCACATCCACACTACACATCTTGCTGCCACCACTCGCCAACTTGAAAGGCAAACGAGACACCCACATTGGATAACACAGTATCATACACGCCATTCATCTTTCCTAAGCTCCTGTTGGGCTCTCTACTTACACTCTGGCATACACAGGGTATCTGTAACGTCTGCCCTTGACCACCAACTCAGGATGACTAGGGCTAGCCACCAAATCGGCAGGATCTCAAGAACCCTGAAACCCTGTACAGGGATTTGGAATTTCACAAGGTCCAGGAGATCGCTGCAATCCAGGAAAGAGTGGTCGTCAGCCAGAGTCCAAACCAGGAGGCACAAAAAGGGACAAAATCAGCAGGCAGGAGCTAAGTCAGGAAATCAGGCAAAGGTCAAAACCGGAGATGGCAGTAAGGTACAAAAACGGCAGGCAGGAGAGAAGGCAGAGGTCAACACAGGGATCAATAGTCAGAACAAGAACCAGACACTAGCAGGAAAACAAAACTATATCTGGCAGGGACCAGCAGACAGGAGAGGGAATTAGAAGGGTGTGGTGTCTTCCCATTAGCTGTAGCTGAACTGTGGAACTTCAACTGTAAGACACATGCCGCCACAGTCAACCAGTGGTACTGCAGGTCCCAGGGAAACCCAGCTTAGTGGATGAGCGGAGCCTGCGCCCACCAGAGCCACTGGCACCGACTCCTCTCCTATCACCAGCACAGTCCATGGTGGAAATATGGCGGCACCTGGTGACCGAAGCTGAAGTCGCAGGAGCAGACTCTGGTTAGGATGTGACAGTATCACAACCAGGCAACACTTTTCCTCTTCGAGGTTGTGGGTGCATTTAGAACAACAAACATATTACATTTTAGATTTAATATATGAAAAAAAAGTTATAGTGCTTACAAAAATGCCAAAAAATACAGACAAAAGGGATAAATCTGGAAACGTCTTCCGAATTGGATCCTTGAGAGATTCCAGAGATCACTGCAGAAAAAGAGGTGATCACAGAGGTGCAATACGCATTGACTGCAATTCATCATGAAAGACGTTGTTCACGTTCCTCAATAATTAAGAGGTGCAGGTCACTTAATGAATCAGGAAAGTCTTACAAATGTTACACTAGTCAGACAGGGACTGGAGTAATATCGGTGGTGTTAGGTACACCACAGCTTGTCTTGATATTGACGAGCGAGCGACCCTTTGCACTGATTTGCCCCAGATTCACCCATTTTGGAGAATTTTACCAAAACTGGTATGTAGATGCCAAAAGTGTGTTCATATGTATATACTTATTAACAGGATAGGGAATAGAAGACTGATCCAGTACTTGAATCCCCAGCGATCCTGAGAATGAGTATCTTAAAGTCCCCTGTAAGATTGGAGTGGTAGTCGACCGCACTATTAACCTTTATGGGTTTATAGGAACAGGGACTACAAAGTGGGGGCAATGTATGTGTAGCGCCCCACGGGACAGGTGGTTAACCTACTCGTTGCCGTGCCGTTTCGGGTTGGGTCAGGTGATATCACGTGGTTCCTTGCCCGGTTCCGTTGCTCCGAGGCGTACAGTAAATGGTGGGGAAAGCGGGGTAATTGGGAAAGTTTGTTGTGACGCCACCTGTGGTGTGCGGCCAGGGAGTAGCCGCCGCTGCAGGATTCCTCGCTTGGGCAGGTGTTATGGCAGCCGGGATGGTGTCGCTCCCCACAGACGGAGCAGGCCCCGGGTGGATGAAGAGGGGAGGTTTTGGTGGTTGGCACTTAAGCGCTGGACAGCGACGTCGGTAGGGACAGGCCAACACAGTCTCTGCGGGTTCAAGGTGTAGCTTACAGCTTCGGTTGCCAGCCCAGTAGTACTGGTCACGGCCGTGATGGGCTCCGGTCAATCCCAGGCAGGTAAGGGGGCCACCACCAGTGTTTGAAGAGAGAAGGAGAGAGAGAATGGCCCTCTTTCTAGGATGTCCCCCTCAGCTGTTAAGTACCCTCCTCCAAGCCCCGGACCTAGTAAAGTCCAAGTTTTCCAGAAATGTCTGGTCAGAACTATGGTCCCGACGGGTCTGTTTTGTGTGAGTATGTTGCGCCTGTTTCTACCCCCAGTGGAAGCCGCCCCCCAGGTGGCTGGCTTCAGTGACTGGGGAAGTCCCATAATCTCAATGGCCACCCCCCTATCTACCCTGAGCCACCCCACCCTTTGAGAAGGCTCAAAAGCTGTATGTAGAGTCTGAAAGTGGACCACCAGTGATTACCCCCCTTACTTGAGATGGATTCCGCACCTTAACCGAGGCGCACTACAGTGTGGCTACCACATATGGTTAGTTGGCTATGTCACAAAACATATGAACATACAGGAGTTAAGGTATTATTCATGCAGTTGAAACCAGCTGTCTATACTATCACACTATAAAGACACATCTGCATGTTTTTCTCACTATCTGACATGAAATAAGAATAAACCTTTCCTGTTTAAGGTCAATTAGGAACCAAAATTATTTATATTTACCAAATGCCAGAATAATGAGAAAGGATGTTTTAAGCCATTTTCATTACTTTCTGCAAAGTCAGGAGTTTACACTAAGAATACTATGCTTAAACAATATGGGATGAAAATATATAACAGGAAAACGGGTTTAAGCCGCACTAAAAAACCACTGTTACCAGGAAATTAACAAAATCTCTTTTTATTTCAGCAATCCAACGCGTTTCAGAGACAAGGACCGTCTCCTTCTTCAGGGTAAAAAGAAATCATACATACAGCTTACAGACCAGTTACTTATAGAGGAGTCTATACTGCCACGTTGACATCTATGACGTCATTGCTCACATGGTATCAGAGTGGCTCATAGAGACGTGAAAGAAACTGCAAAGGCATGGAAAGGAGGAGGAGTGGTTTTCCATTAACACATAAAAGTGAAAAATAAACATGAAATAAATACATCAATATAGGCATAAATAAGAATTCTGTTTTTTTTTATTTTTTTATTTATTTATGCCTGTATTGATGTATTTATTTCATGTTTATTTTTCACTTTTATGTGTTAATGGAAAACCACTCCTCCTCCTTTCCATGCCTTTGCAGTTTCTTTCACAAGTCTATCAGTCACTCTGATACCATGTGAGCAATGACGTCATAGATGTCAACGTGGCAGTATAGACTCCTCTATAAGTAACTGGTCTGTAAGCTGTATGTATGATTTCTTTTTTCCCTGAAGAAGGAGATGGTCCTTGTCTCTGAAACGCGTTGGTTTGCTGAAATAAAAAGAGATTTTGTTAATTTCCTGGTAACAGTGGTTTTTTAGCGCGGCTTAAACCCGTTTTCCTGTTATATATTTTCATCACGTTTTGCACGGGGCCGCTGCTTGAACCACGCGGACACTCACATGCTCATCAAGGGGTTGTGACTGGCACAACCCGACCAGGTGAGTGTACCCTTCTATATTTCTACACGGTAAATACCGGGTAAGACCCTATTGCGCCTTCTGTCTCCCCATCTCTAGCAGCTTTAAACAATATGGGACAGCCTATATGATGATGTCACATCTTTGCAATCTACTGAAAGGTTTATTGGCAACATCTGAGTTAATTAGAGAGACACCTCTGGATGTATGTTAATGCACACCTGAAACACACTTCTTCTTTGTGTAGCAAAATTGAAAACCAAAATAAATCAACGACGATCCCAGGAAGATAATTGTGGACTTGTACAAGTCTGGTTCATCCGTGGGTGCAATTTCCAGATACTTGAAGGTGCCTCGTTCATCTGTACAAACAATTATATGCAAGTACAAACAAGATAGGAATATCAAGCCATCATACCGGTTAGAAAGGAGATGGGTTCTGTGTACCGGAGATGAACATGCTTTGGTTAGATATGTGCACATTAACCCAAAAACAAAAGAAAAAGACTTTGTGAAGATGCTGGCGAAAGCTGGTAAGATTGTGTCATTATCCACAGTCAAATGAGTACTGTATCAACATGAGCTGAAAGCCCACTCTGCCAGGAAGAAGCCATTACTCCAAAAGAAACATAAATAAGAAAGAATAATGTTTGCAAATGCACACAGGAACAAAGACCTTAATTTTTGGAGACATGTCCTGTGGTCTGACGAAACTAAAATTTAACTTTTTGGCGATAATGTCCATCTTTATGTTTGGAGGAAAAAGGGAGAAGCTTTGAAGCCTAAAAACACCATCCCAACACGGAGGCGGCAGCATAATGTTGTGGGGTTGTTTTGCTGCAAGAGGGACTGGTGCACTTCACAAAATAGATGGCGTCATGGGAAAAGAAGATTATGTGGCAATACTGTAGCAAGATCTCAAGACATCAGCCAGGAACTGAAAGCCTCGGCGGAAATAGGTCTTCCAAATTGATAATGACCCGAAGCATACTGCCAAACTGGTTACAAAGTGGTTAAGGATAACAAAGTCAATGTTTTGGAGTGGCCATCACAAAACCCTGATCTCAAGCCTATCGAAAATGTATGGGCAAAGCTGAAAAGGTCGGTGCGAGCGGCGACCTACAAACATGGCTCAGCTACACCAGTTCTGTCAGGAGGAATGGGCCCAAATTCCTACAACTATTGTGAGAAGCTTGTGGAAGGAGATCCAAAACATTTAACCCAAGTCACACAGTGTAAGGGCAATGCCACCGAATACTAATGATATGGAGGGAAACTTTTGACTTTTCAGAAAGTAATAAAAATGCCTTAAAACATTCTCTCTCATTATTCTGGCATTTGGCAAATATAAATAATTTTGGTTTCTAATTGACCTAAAACAGGAAAGGTTTATTCTGATTTCATGTCAGCTAGTGAGAAAAACCTGCAGATGTGTCTTTATAGAGAGCGGAGGGAAAAGCCCTGCAGATGTATCTTTATAGAGAGTAGAGGGAAAAACCTGCAGATGTATCTTTATAGAGGGAGGGAAAAACCTGCAGATGTGTCCGTATAGAGAGCAGAGGGAAAAACCTGCAGATGTGTCTTTATAGAGAGCGGAGGGAACACTGGGGCTTCTATGCTGTCCCTCAAGCTAGGGGACCCTATGCTATCCCTAATTTCTGGAATACTCCTAATGGTGGAGAGACCTGAGTCTCCTTCCTGGCCCTGCTCCTGACCAGTCCTCATCCAATTTCCCCTCCCCCTACCCCCAGGGAGAAACGGGACAGGAGTGTGTTGAATACAGACAAGGGAAGATCATGGTATGACGGAGATCGTGGTATGCACATGCACCATTTTTTCACACACTGGAGTGAAGACTATGAGAAGCATCGGCGCATGCGCAGATGTGAAATAAAGAAAAAATATGTGCACGCACCAATGCTTCCCATAGTCTGCAATAAAATGGTGCCGGAGATTGCGGTATGCGCATGCGCGGACTCCAGAACCATTTTAATGAACACCTGAGTACTGTGGCAATGCGCATGCATCGCCAATAACAGCGATGGCAGTGCGGCGCAATATTCAAATTAAAAGGGGGCAAGCCAGGAAGACACCGGGGGAGGGATAATAAATACGAGCACGCGACCCACAAAGACCCGCCCATGTTGCACACATCAAAGTGCAGTGCATTTCTGCAACTTTGATTAAAGATATTTAATCAACCAAGCATCGGATCTTTCTATAACAGGTATGCCTGCAATCCGAATCTTACTGCCTGTATACCACTGCCTTTACCTTATGTAGCAAAATCCTGCTGGTTGGTCGTCTTTAAGAGGATGGAACACAACCCATGAATAGAGCAAAGCATGGATTATCATTTGATTTGTTTTGGGGTTATTTACCTTAAGAAATGTGCCGGTCCGATGCTGAAACGCATTGGGAGTATTAAAAACCTTGCCTTGGCTTTCCGGATCTCCTCCTTTCCATGAGCGCAGCCCGCACAACGAGATAATCTCCGCTTTGCCAAACTGCTCTGTGAATGATACTCTCCTCCAGCCGCGGCGTTGGAGGTACAGCCCATCAGACTTCTACAGGTGTTGTGTCCTCATACAAACCCTACAGGTGAGTGCTACATCACCCTCTCCCCCATTTTGTTCCTTACGATACTGCCCTATCTGTGCACCTTTGTACAATCCAAATCTTCCCAACTCATGAAGAAGAATAGTTACTTCCTGTCACAACACAGACTTAGGGAAGGACCTGTGTGAGGTAAAACACACAACAAACAGGGGTTTTACCAAGACAAACACCGGGGACACATTAACAACAGTGGGCCGTGATACTAGTGAGAGGGAAGATGGACACCTCCTCCACTTAGCTGCCGCTGCACCCTACACTCCTAGTCAGTCCCTATACAGGTTCCTCACCTGTCACTGAGCAGGAATCTGAAGCCCTAAGAGACCGTGCGTTAAGCGCTGGCTAGTGAGTAGGAAGGTAAGACAGTCAGGGAGGAGAACAACAACAGACTAAAGGCCACTTTACACGCTGCAAAATCGGTACCGATATCGCTAGCGTGGGTACCCGCCCCCATCGGTTGTGGGTCACGGGCAAATCGCTGCCGGTGGCGCACAACATCGCCCGGACCCGTCACTCTACTTACCTGCCCTGCGACGTCGCTGTGACCGGCGAACCGCCTCCTTTCTAAGGGGGGCGGTCCGTGCGGCGTCACAGCGACGTCACTAAGCGGCCACCCAAGCAAAGTGGAGGGGCGGAGATGAGCGAGACGTAACATCCCGGCCACCTCCTTCCTTCCACATTGCGGGCGGCGGCAGGTAAGGTGAGGTTCCTCGTTCCTGCGGCGTCACACGGGGCAATGTGTGCTGCCGCAGGAGCGACGAACTACATCGTACACGCTGCAGCAGCGATATTTGAGAAGGGACCTCCATGTCACCGATGAGCGATTTTGAACGTTTTTGCAACGATTCAAACTCGCTCATAGGTGTCACACGCAATGACATCGCTAATGCGGCCGGATGTGCGTCACAAATTCCGTGACCCCAATGAGATCGCATTAGCGATGTCGTAGCATGTAAAGCAGCCTTAACTCCAACAACCAGGCTGCAGTCAGGCACCAGTACTGCAGCCTACACCGCTAGCAACAGCAAGGACTCCAGCAGCTCCTTCTACTTCCAGGCCCAGAATCCAGACGGCAAAGAGAATAACTGGCACCCTCTGCTGGTAGCAGAGGGTATATAAAGGGACTGAGAGTGGTCCCAAACTGGAAGCACCTGACCAGGAGTCAGAAGCTGCTCGAAAGCAAACTGACATTAACCGGTGGCACCCCCAAAGAAAGAAAATATGTCTCGAATGACAATAAAAGACTATAGTCCTGATCCTGTCACTAGTCTCAAAATACAGAGAGACGCCCGTGGCTCTTACTGACAGGAAGCAGAGATTTTAAAAAGTATGTTAGAACCAAATCTGTTTTGTAAAAAAATAAAAATCATCCAAGTGTGAATGAGTGTCAAGACATGACATAAGGCGAGGAGGCTTAGAGCAGCAGAGTCCTCCTTACTGAGATAACAGTGCATTTGATCCCTGCTGTATTATGTCCCTGTTCTGCTCCTGGCCTGTGACCCTGATGTACGGAGATGTCACCAGAGCTCTCAGGAATAATCCCATTATTTGTGTCAGGTGCGGTGCAGAGACTCGTGCACTGGGACTGATGATCGCCCTAATACGTCTTCACAGTAATCTGTACACATTGTGTATGGGCAGAAGAGAGGAGAGCTGGGAGGAAGGTGACAAATGGTCGGCTCAGCTCTCTGGCCGGGGTGTAGTTTGTCAGTATGTGGTCATGCAGAGTGAACATTTTTATAGGAGGATGTTTTCATTTGGACAATAGCGAATCACTGCTCATAAAGATAAGAGAACAAGGGACATCATATGCTAATGTGTAACAAAGAGGGGTAATGATATAACTGCTATTATACTGCCTCCAGTGGCGTAAGTAGAGCCAGATGGGATCCCCTGATCCCTCCCTGCATGTTGGTCAGATGTATTGGCCTTTGTAGCTTTCCAAAACCTTAGTCCTCTGTTCTTACCGCCGCCTGCTATGGTCCACGCATACCGCACAGGCTTCCTTCGAGTGCTCTTAGGGCGCATGTGTGACGCCCTGGACTAGCCAGGTAGTCACATACATACCAACATACACACCCCCACCCTAGGCAGTTACAGCAGTCAGACAAAAACCCTTGTTGCCTCCCTCCAGGGCCTGATGTCCACACCAGGTGGGGCGGAGCCAGGCGGTTGGCCCCACCCACCGAGGAGTTCACAGGCCTGGAGGCGGGAAAAGTGAGAGTTGAGTTGAGTTTTGGAGGTGAAAGTGAGAGGAGTGAAAACTTGAAGTGTCTGTGTAGGTGCCCAGGCACTGACAGCAAGGTTGGCAGACGGTGGTGGCCGTCTGCAGGAGTTGGCGGAACTCCGCAGAGCCATAAGGACTGGGGTCGGGCGTCGGCCCGCCGGTACCGGACCGGGGAACGGAGTGAAGCTAAGCACACAGGCAGGGCCATCGGACCCCGACCAGGCTTGGAGCCGCCGTCAATAGTCAAATCCGAATGTGACAGTGTCAAGGGAGGAATTTGCATTGAAGACTGCTAATGGAGTCCTCATTTGGGATATCCAGAGACGATGCCATATTAGCTGTATATCAGTGCCAATATATATATCAATGTATATAAGACAAAGAACACAGACATGCTCTCTTTTCAGCCAGCGTCACCAACTGACTCATGTATTCTATTGTTCCAGCATTAAACACATCATTTCAGCCTGAAAGATATTTACAAAAACTTTTCCATTTGCTCACACATACTGATAAAGAATAATTAGGGGGGAGTGCATATGGGCAGCATTGGGAGAATGCATGAGATCATACATCATCCCAAATAATACACTTTGAAGGCAGTAAGCGACGATGAGTTTCTGCAGAAATAATACATGGGAGTATGGGATAACCCACCTCATCCTACAAATACTACATTCCTTCTGTGAATTTTACTGATAAGGCTCCCAATTAACTTAATGAATATCTCCTTTGTTCATTTATACTTTGGCTAACTTTTTCAATATACAGCTTAGAATTATATTATGGGTCCATGCGATGGCTACATAGACAGACAGATAATTTTGCATCTAAATCTACATTTTAAATATTTACATACACAGATATTCTTATTACGTTTAAACTAACATACTACAGCTCAGGTGACCTCCACAGTAGGAACCCCCGGGGTTCCCTAACAACCAAGTCCCGATTGAAGGCAACCGTCCACCCAGAGAGGATATACAGCCACCGCCACAGGCTAGAGATCCAAGGGCCAGCACCTGCGGGCAGAACGGGCTCCTACTGCACCTATACGCCGGGGAGCGGACTACCGGTGGGCAACCACAGGAGTCAGAACATCCTACAAGGTGCAGGGAAAGACAGCCACCATCAGCTGTCCGGGGAGAGCACAACATCAACACTGCAGCCGGCTGCGGGACCCGTCCATCCGGCCGTTTTGGTTAACCAGAGACTTTGTCAGTGATTGTCTGAGTGAGTACAACAGTGCCGTCTGGCACCGTGCCGTGCAGTCCCTGCACCCCAGCCATCCAGCCTCCCCGTCACACCACCGGGCCCCGGGATTGCCAACCCCCCTACCCACGGAGGGGACAACATCCCAGCTGCACCCTACCATCTCTCCCGGGATCCCCGTTACCAGCAGCGGTGGTGCCATCATCACCACGTCCCGTGGGTGGTGTCACGAACAATCTCCCTAACCAAACCACCCCTTTTCACTCACGGGCGAGGAGCGCCGCTCGAGTCTCCGGGTCCGGTCCACCGCTCGAGCCACCGAGCAGCAGCAACAGAAGCCCCGGACCCGAGCGTGGTAAGCGCGTCCCCTCCGCCTGCGACACATGCACCTTTTATTAAAGGGCCAGAACGCCCTTACCCGGAACTGCCTCTTAGCCTATGGCCTACAGTCAGCAAGTATTTAAGGCACCCTCCCCTTATGGGAGGTGCCTGGCAACATGGTCTATATGTTGCTAGTTCTCAGGTCCATAGGTTCTGCTGCTGTTTAGTGCTGTATTCCACATTGCTAATACCATTTTTGTGTTTCAGTACCCGACGTATGTGCTGCCGCGTTGTACCCTGTCGGCCAAGCACCTGTTCACATTTGTTGGATGTGCAGGTCAGTTTTTTGATATTTCTAGTAAGTCTCTTTCTGACTGGGCACTCCGCCCTAAGACCCGGCTGTTCATAACCATTGTAGCAGGAGTCTAGCTGCCCATACATGGAGGTTTGTAGTCCAAATAGTGGCATTTTGCCCAGACACGGATGTTTTTAACCTAGATAGTGGCATTTAAGTTAGGTTCCTGGATTACAGAGATATACCTTGCCGTTTGGTTTCCGGGCTTACATGCATTGGCCAATACATAAACTAAATATCTCTCTTTTGCAGTAATGCAGTGCCATATTTTCCCTTGTACATTTTTGGCTTTTTCAGTGTGCAGCTGTATGCATTTATAGTTACTATGTTTTTTTCAGTTAACACCTGTTCACATTTGTTGGATGTGCGGGTCAGTTTTTTGATATTTCAAGTCTGCTATACCGGCCGCTGCTGCATCGTACCCTTTTGTTGCGTTCCACCACAGAGCTCTTTTTCTGCGTTTCAAAAGACCGGAAGCTGCTCTGCGTTCCCCCTTTTGGCAAAGTCTGCTATAACTGCTGCTGCTGCATTGTACCCTAACAGCCAAGTCTGCCATACTGGCCGCTGCTGTATCATAGCCTAACGGACCAGTCTGCTGTATCGACCACTGCTGTATTATACCCTATTGGCCAAGTCTGCTTGACCAGCCGCTGCTGCATTGTACTCTAATGGTCAAGACTGCTATATTAGCTGCTGCTGCACTGTACACTGTTGGCCAAGTCTGCTATACCGGCTGCTGCTGCATCGTACCCTAACAGACAAGTCTGCTATACTGGCTGCTGCATCACTCCCTGTCGGCCAAGTCTGCTATACCGGCTGCTGCTGCATCGTACCCTAACAGACAAGTCTGCTATACTGGCTGCTGCTGCATCACTCCCTGTCAGCCAAGTCTGCTATACTGGCTGCTGCTGCATCACTCCCTGTTGGCCAAGTCTGCTATACTGGCTGCTGCTGCATCGTACCCTAACAGACAAGTCTGCTATACCGGCTGCTGCTGCATCACTCCCTGTCAGCCAAGTCTGCTATACTGGCTGCTGCTGCATCACTCCCTGTTGGCCAAGTCTGCTATACTGGCTGCTGCTGCATCGTACCCTAACAGACAAGTCTGCTATACCGGCTGCTGCTGCATCACTCCCTGTCAGCCAAGTCTGCTATACCGGCTGCTGCTGCATCACTCCCTGTCAGCCAAGTCTGCTATACCGGCTGCTGCTGCATCACTCCCTATTGGACAAGTCTGCTATACCGGCCGCAGAATTTGTATTTTTATTATTTTGTTAGTATTTTGTAAAACCACCTTTTGCTCTCAAATCTGCCTGAATCCTTCTGGGCACGCTGTCGATAAACTTCAATCAGATTCAAGCATGTCTCAACCGAGGTCTGGTCCCAGTTCTTGTCACAAATATCAGGGAGAGCAGGGGACCGGGTCTCCTAGACTTGCCCTCAGGCTAGGAGGACCCTAGCTATTACTTATCTCAGAGTTACCTCTGAAGGTGAGGATGCCTGAGCCACCTTCCTGGGCCTACTCCTAAGCAGCCCTGATCTTACACCCCCTCCCTACCCTGGGGGAGGGTCGGAACAGGTGTGTAATAAAATCAATATAGATAGACAAACAGGGGAAACCAAAACTCCATCACACAGCACGCTCACACGAAGGTATAAGACAATAAGAGGTAAGGAGGAAAATAAGAGCAGGGAGGAAACAACAAGAAGATGAGAGAATTCCAAACAACTCCAAGCACCTCTCAAAATAATCACCAGCAGAAATGGGACACAACAACACACAGACCAACACAGCAAAGCTATAGTCAGCATGGGAAGACAGATTCCACCATCTTAATATGGCGGGGAGTAACTGTTTCCAACAACATATGATCTCAGAGGTAATCAGCAGGCCAGCAGAGGTTAACTCTTGCTAGCCTGACCATTAATGAGCACACAGCTGGTCAACACCGGAGCCAGCCTGTGTACATCAGAGTCATGGACACTGGAGTGTCAGAATGTGTAGTGTGAACAGCGTCTGATGTCACCATGACACTCGGTGATTTTTGAGCAAAACTTCGTGTGACAGGTCTCTTCTATAAGTTCTCAATGTTGGTGCATATGTGGCGCCCCTGACCTGGTCAGGCACCACTGAGTACTGCACCCATGCTGGGTGAGGGCAAACAGGTAATCCCAAAGGCTGAATAGGGTGTGTACACACAGACACATAGTGACCAGGTCTCACACACATCTTAGAGGGGACCCCTGGGCAGACCCAGGAGGGGGCGTGGCCTCCACATCTCAGCTAGTGGTGCGGTGGAGAAGCTGGAAACTGGGAGTTGTTGCAGTGGCAGTTAAGGAGAGAGGAGCTGGAGGTAGCCGAGTCTGAAGTGCAAACGCAGGAGAGCGAACACACTAGTCAGACCCTGCAAGTGTAGTGGCTGGCTGCGGATGGGGGAGTACATTGCCACACAGTCAGCCTGAAAGACTCCCACAGAAGAGAAAGGACAGGCAGTTGAGTACGGGGACTCCTGGTAATGAAGCACGCACGGGGAACAGGTCCCTAGAGCCAGACATCCATTTAGTGGTCTGCTAAATCCTGCAGGTGGTGGGACTAGAGGTTCCACACCAACCAACACAGAGTCCGAGCATCAGCAGCAACGAGGGAGCCCATAAGGAGGATCAAGCCTGAAGCTATCCACCTTGGTCCACGCTGCCAGCAAACGGGCCAGAAAGGGGAGAAAAGGCAGATGCGACTTCCCTGGATGAATCCCACGGTACTTTAAGTCAGGGGTTGTCCGAAACAAGAAGTGCTAGGAAGGTGAGTCAGCAGTCACCCCTATACCAGCCTGAAGAATTCCTGGTTCCCTCTGGTCTATCTCAGTATCGCCCGGGTTACCTCACAAAACCAGCTGAACGTGAGTAAACAAGTTGTAAGACATTTCTGGACTGAGACTGAGTTCTTCTGCGACCTGTCGTTCCACACACATACACTCGAACCCCTGGGGCCAGCCTCACTCTCGGGAGGCCATACACCAGACTGCAGACACCATCAGCCCCAGACGCTCGTTAAACTGCTGTGGCGGTCATCCATCACTTTGACCGCAAAACCGAGAGTGGCGTCACGACTCAGAAGTAAACAACCTGACCTACCTGATGCCAGAGGGGTCCCTAAAGAGAAGTCCCTACAGTGTCCCGGAGGTGACCGCTGCAGCACTGTGGTGGGCGACTCACATACTGGTCGCTCACTTGGGTATGTATACAGCCAGCTTTTTCTTCAAATCTACCCACAAGTGTTTAATTGGGTTGAGGTCTGGGGACTGTGGGGATAATCCAGCACCTCTACTTCATTGTCATTGAACCATATCTTCTCCAATCTCACCGTATGCTTCTGGTCGTTGTCCTGTTGGAACACTGTCTCGTCCTTTTCATACCCATAGTACTCGAGTGTACAAAGTAACTCGTCTTGTAGGATACTCAGCATTGAGATCACCATCCATCCTGGTCAAGTATCTGTAACGCCGGCGTCCTTGTCCCTAAATAAGCCAGCGTCATGGTGCATGCTAGGACCGAAGTCCGTGCACTCTTCAATACCCCAGCCCAGCAGGGACATTGATGACATCATATCTTCAGTTTTGCCTCATGGAAAGATATAATATAATAAATATTTACAATATTTACAAAAACATGAGGGGTGTAGTCACTAAACTGTATGTACATACATACACACACAGGGGTGGATATCACTGGTGCAACCTGTGGTATTGCAGCCTGCGTCCATAAGTGTATATATATATATATACCTAGATTGTGAGCCCCAATGGGGACAGTGTTGCCATTGTATGTAAAGCGCTGTGGAATTAACAGTGCTATGTAAATGAAGAAATATTATTTTTTATATATATATATATATATATATATATATATCTCTATCTATATATATAATTGCCTTATTCTGTCTGTCTGTCTGTCTGTTTGTCTGTCTTGCTCCAAAATTGTGTCCTTACGGTGACACAAAGCTGATTGGCCGCTGGGCTCGCCATGGCCCCGCCCCCCCGCACGGATTGGCCGCTCGCCCAGGCTGCGCCCCCCACACGGATTGGCCGGCCGCTCGCCCAGGCTCCGCCCCCCCCACAGATTGGCCTCTCGCCCCGGCACCCTGCAGGCATTGGCAACTCGGCCACGCCCCGCCCCCCCTCACGCAATGCACGCTAGCTCTGGCCCCGCCCCCCCACGCATTCCCCGAACCGACACGGTCACGGAGCCACGACTACCAGGTGAGTACTGTACCCCTGGGAGCCCACATCAGCGTACGCCGCCAAACCAGCCGACACATACCCTCGCATTGCTGGGGCTGGCCAGCGTATGCTGGTGTGGGCTCCCGTGCGAGCGGGGGGATGAGATACGCTGGTAACCATGGTAGCATAGTTACCAGCGCATCAAGGTCCTGCAGCGGCGGAAAATACACACACGCACACACATAACAGCACACACACACACATACACACACACATCAGATCACACTCACTCTCACACACACCTCACACACACATCACATCGCATCCACATACTCACAACATCCTGGGATATCGCTTGCTTCTCGGCGGCGATACTGTGCAGTGATCTTCCAGGACCTGCCGGAGGATCACATGGCCAGAAGCATGTTTTATCTCCGGATGTTGTGAGTATGAGCGCGTATGTGCAATATCGTCAATGTGTGTGTGCGTGAGTGTATGCGATCGGGTGTGTGTGAGTGTATGCGATCGGGTGTGTGTGAGTGTATGCGATCGGGTGTGTGTGAGTGTATGCGATCGGGTGTGTGTGAGTGTATGCGATCGGGTGTGTGTGTGTGTGTATGCGATCGGATCTGTGAGTGTCGGCAGAGGAGCACGGCGTGCTGGAGGAGGCTGGGAGGAGAGAGGCTGATCCTGGGGAAGGCTGGGATGGGGAGGCTGAGAGAAGAGAGGCTGATGCTGGGGGAGGCTGAGGCTGGGGTAGGCTGGGAGGAGAGAGGCTGATGCTGGGGACCGAAAAGGCTGATGCTGGGAGGAGAGAGGCTGATGCTGGGGGAGGCTGAGGCTGGGGTAGGCTGAGGCTGGGGTAGGCTGGGAGGAGAGAGGCTGATGCTGGGAGGAGAGAGGCTGATGCTGGGGGAGGCTAAGGCTGGGGTAGGCTGGGAGGAGAGAGGCTGATGCTGGGAAGAGAGAGGCTGATGCTGGGAGGAGAGAGGCTGATGCTGGGGGAGGCTGAGGCTGGGGTAGGCTGGGAGGAGAGAGGCTGATGCTGGGGACAGAAAAGGCTGATGCTGGGAGGAGAGAGACTGATGCTGGGAGGAGAGAGGCTGATGCTGGGGACAGAGAGGCTGATGCTGGGGGACTGAGAGGCTGATGCTGGGGACAGAGAGGCTGATGCTGGGGACAGAGAGGCTGATGCTGGGAGGAGAGAGGCTGATGCTGGGGACAGAAAAGGCTGATGCTGGAAGGAGAGAGGCTGATGCTGGGATGAGAGAGGCTGATGCTGGGGACAGAGAGGCTGATGCTGGGATGAGAGAGGCTGATGCTGGGGACAGAGAGGCTGATGCTGGGGACAGAGAGGCTGATGCTGGGATGAGAGAGGCTGATGCTGGGATGAGAGAGGCTGATGCTGGGATGAGAGAGGCTGATGCTGGGAGGAGAGAGGCTGATGCTGCGGGCAGAGAGGCTGATGCTGCGAGTAGAGAGGCTGATGCTGGTGCAGTATGGGGGATGGAGCATGATGGGGGGTGCGCAGCATCGGGGATGGAGCACGATGGGGAATGCGCAGCATAGGGGATGGAGCACGATGGGGGTGGGCAGCATAGGGGATGGAGCACGATGGGGGGTGGGCAGCATGGGGGATGGAGCACGATGGGGGGTGCGTAGCATGGGGGATGGGGCACGATGGGGGGTGCGCAGCATGGGGGATGGAGCACGATGGGAGGTGCACACCTCCCCCCAACACACACAGACAACACACCACACACACACTGGGAACCACAAACACCGCCATACACAGACACCCACACACACAGACAACGCCGCACACACACAACACCCAACACACAAACACCGCGGCATACATAAATATACGCACATACCGCACAACACACACATTGCACAAAACATACCTCCCCCAAAACACACCACACCCACACAAACCGCGCAACACACACACACACAACGCTACAGACACACAGCGCTCCACAAACAATGCAACACACGCAACACACATACAACACCGCTCTCACCCCCCGCCACACCCAGACAACACCCAGAACATGTACAGCCCCTACACAAACACTTGGTAACTACACACAACAACATATATATATATATATATAACAAAAATCATACATGAACTACACAATACGTAAATTCTAGAATACCCGATGCGTAGAATCGGGCCACCTTCTAGTATATATATATATATGTATATATATATATATATATATATATATATATATATATATACATATATATACACACCCACTGACTGTCACTCAGTCACTGCATAGAGGTGGATGCCTGCACTGTGTAGCAGTGTTATTTCCGGTCACTGTTTGGCGCTATTATTTAGGAATCAAACTTGTCAGGGACATGTCGTTGTCTCTGCTGCCCTCTGCCGGCAGATATACAGCGTAGTACCGTAGTAGGCGTGCGCTGCCTCGAGAGCTGACACATGCGCACTACAGCTTTTCCGTGGCGCGCCTCTGACTACAATCCCCAGAATGCAGTTCGCGGGACCGGAAACAGAATCGGTTTGAAAACTAGTCAGTTCCCGAGAAGATGTCAAGGCCGGGAAACGGAGAAATCTGCAGCTGAGGGTGAGGCGGACACTGACGGTTCACACCGGAGCCCGGCAGTGTTGTATAATGTATATATATGTGTGGTCAGGGCTGTAGTGTATGACTGAGGCCTTTCTGGAGGTGGGAAAGCTGGGTGCCCTCCTCTGCACTACCTGGTGCTGTCTACACTGCATTTTTCATTAAGGAAAGTTATATATGTATTATATACGGTCACCTGTCACCACATATGGCGCATTTCTAGCTCTGCTTCATGGGAGAACTGTGCAGGTGAGTATTAACCCCTCACTGACCTGTGACCCCCTCCTGTCATCCTAGGGGGGCGCCATTTGGGTCCTCCAGTGACAGTTCAGACATTTGGACGCGGTTTTTATTATATCCTTCTGTATAAATAGCTTATCATACACCGCCATATACCACAGCGCTTTACAGTCCTCGTCATCACTGTCCCCATTGGGGCTCACAATATAAATGATCAAAATGTCTTTGTGGTGGTCCTCACCCTCACGGGGTCCAGAGTTCCCCCTCCACTGCTACAGCGGTGACGTTATGTCTACAGCATTCATAACTCCTGCAGACAATCATTGGGCTTTGCTCATGTGGACGGTACGAGCTGCTGAGCCAAGTGATTGTCTGCAGCAGTGTGATTGTCAATCCACCGCTAAAGCTGATCAGCGCTGGATCGGGGGAGAGGGTAAGCAACGCTCAGCTATGTTTGGGGTTTTTTTTTTTTTTTCAACCTTCCTGAGTCTGGATTGGAATAATAAAAGCTAAAACACAACGACCCCTCTGAAATGGTTTGGGACACAGTCCTGGTGTTTCTATCTGAGAACAGACCTCATGAAACTGCCCTAAAAAGTGATCTTTTGTCCTCCACCTTGATATTATGCTAGAGTGCCATAAAAAAAAACCGAAACAAAACGATCTGCGTCAGCGCTGCCGTTCTGCTAGTCTCCAATCAGTGACAGTCTTGTGATCCTGCTGTCAATCACTAGCTGCAGTGGTCAGTTGATCGGTGTCATCACTTTTAGTGGTGTCTGTATTAGTGATGAGTGAGCACTACCATGCTCAGCTGCTCTGTACTGGTAACTAGTGATGGAGCAGACACTACCATGGTCAGCTGCTCTGTACTCGTAACTACTGATGAGCGGGCACTACCATGCTCGGGTGCTCTGTACTCGTAACTACTGATGAGCGGACACTACCATGCTCGGGTGCTCTGTACTCGTAACTACTGATGAGCGGGCACTACCATGCTCGGGTGCTCTGTACTCGTAACTACTGATGAGCGGGCACTACCATGCTCGGGTGCTCTGTACTCGTAACTACTGATGAGCGGGCACTACCATGCTCGGGTGCTCTGTACTCGTAACTACTGATGAGCGGGCACTACCATGCTCGGGTGCTCTGTACTCGTAACTAGTGATGAGCGGGCACTACCATGCTCAGCTGCTCTGTACTCGTAACTAGTAACGAGCGGGCACTACCATGCTCGGGTGCTCAGTACTTGTAACTAGTGATGAGCGGGCACTACCATGCTCGGGTGCTCAGTACTCGTAACTAGTGATGAGCGGGCACTACCATGCTCGGGTGCTCTGTAATCGTAACTAGTGATGAGCGGGCACTACCATGCTCAGGTGCTTGGTGCTCGAATGGAGCAAGTCGGACGGGTTCGACTCAAGTACTGAGTATAATGGAAGTCAAACGGAAACTCTAATCTTTTTTCCAGAGAACTTTACCTGGAGGGCTGGGACGATCTGTCCCTCTCTCCCCCTGTTAGGGGCTTCTGAAAAATTGAAAGAATATGCCAACCAGGAAATTGAGCATATTGAGCTCGTGCACAATAATCGATTGAGTATTGAGCAGTGCCGGGCACACTCACCCATCCCTAGTAATTATATCTGCTCTCCTTTTGTCCACTGTTAGTTTTTTTTATATATATATATATATATATATATATATAAAGCTAGAAAACCCCTTTGGTTCCTGTGCACAGCAGGCGGCATGTTGACCATTAGTAGTTGTGTGTGTGTATATTTGCAGCTGCACACGAGCAATTGTCAGCACTGACCGATGCCTGTGCAAAAAATCTATAATGTCAGCGGTTCACATGCCCCCAGTGTCCCTTATTTGCCGGATTGGGAAATTCCAGTGTACGTGAAGACCCCTGTATGTAATCAGCATGGAGCCCCCTTATGGTGTCCATATTCCTAGAGACTCTGACCCATCACACAGAATTCCCCCCACAAGCCCTTATACTGCTCCCTATGGACCTTTCCTACCAGACCGGCAGGGTGCGTGCACAATTGCAAGTCTGTTTTAACACTTGACCGTTTTTCTACATAGAAGTCAATGAGAGTCACGCAGCCTGATGAGCCACGGGTCCCGCAACGGTGAACGGACACGAAAAATCTGCAGCTCAGTACAGTCACGGGTAAGAGGATGGTGGCACAAAGTGGTACCAATAATAACACCAGCTCGCCCGGCCACAAAAACAAAACAAACCTTCTCCCATCTGCATCGATGGAAAGAAAATGGTGACACAAATCAATTTTATTTTTTATAGATTTAGATTTTTGTAACCCTTTCCTGACACACGGCTTAATATCACACCCTATGATCGGTTCCTGTATCAGGAGCCGGCGTCTGCCTGTAACTACAGTGACTGCCCCATTCACCATAGTCTCTGCCTTTTATCTGCAGTAAAACGGGTTTTATTAGTGACTTTTATGTTTTCATCTTATTTGCTGCCTTTTTAGAGCAACTTTACTTGGATTTGTTTTTGGGTTTTTTTTTGTTTTTTTTTTACATTTTAGCCATGGTTTTTATTAACCAGTCCCTTCAGCCCAATTTATCATTTGTGACTTTTCAAAATGTTGCAAAACGTTGTCACAGTTGTACTGTAGGACCCCACTGGGGTTTAGTTGCTCAGTTAAGGTCTAATACCAAAAAAAAAAAAAAAAAAAAAAGAAAAAAGCACCCTTGGCGCAATAAACAGTAACAAAGCCCGGAAGGCAAACAATTAGTTAAAAATAATAATGATGAAATGGTGCTGTTGAGGTTTATTGGTGATTTTGACAGTGACTTTATGATTTTTTATTTTTAAAAAAAAAAATAATGCAACAGATGGTAAGTATTGTGTGTCTTTTAGGGTTGTTTTTTTTTTTTTTTCTTAATTGTTTGTATTTGGGGTTAAAATTCAGCCTCATTATTTTTATTTATTTTTTATTTTTTTTTTGCAACATTTGGCCCTTTACAAGTTCCTTGTTTTCCTGCACATTCAACTTGGATGTGGTCTGTGGTCATAATAAATCAGCCAAGAGGAGAGCTGAAAAGACAGACAAAATCATTACAAACTCAGTCAGACCATCATATTGAGCTCACTGATGGATTCTCAGTTAACTCATTTTGCAGCCAACAATAGACAACACAACCAAAGGTTATAGAAGGCAAACTTTGCAAAGGATTTTAGTGAAATCCACTTGCAACAATGAATTGTAGCCAAAAATACATGCATAAAAAAAAAAATTTCTGAAAGCTGGACAACCCTTCTAATCTTAAGTCTAAAGTAAAATTTTGAAAGTGTAAATATAATAGGATTCCTTTTTTCCTTTTTGTTTTGTTTTTTTTGGTTTTTTTTAATTCATTTTTGTAGTCGGTGACCCTTTTTTTTTTTTTTTTTTTTTTTTTTTTCTTTCCCCCTACCTATTCTTTTTTTATATTTCATATTGGCTTCTCCATATGGCATCCCCCACCCCCAGAAACCAAACTCCTCACTTGTATGTTTTTGTCTTTTTTAGATACACTTTTTTTTTTTTTTTTTTTTATATATATATATATATATAATATTTTTTTTTTTTTTTTTTAAGCACATTTTATTTGGGTCTGATATCCTACTTTTGTGGAGGGGGCAGGCGAATGCTTCTGGATGAGGTGTGTTCGGCCGGTGCCTCATGGATCCGCCGTGCGCTGGTTTCCCTGCTTGGGAATTGCACACCTGTCCCCAGGGTGAGGAGTTGTAGTATTAACCCCTGTTGTGCCACCTCAGTAGGTATACTGCTACAAGGACCTGGCAAATAATAATTGCCATCATGTAGAATTTCTATTAAAGGGGTTGTTCCATATAAGAAAACATGGCTCCTTTCGTTCAGTCGCCATTTCACCCTAGTCAGTGAATTGTCAGGAATTGCAACTTGGCCCCATTGAAGTGAATGGAGCCGAGTTGCAATTCTGAACACACTCCAGGTAGAAGAAAGCAGCCATGTTTTTCTCAGTTCTCAGCTGGTATAGTATTGTGTATAGACGGTGCCAGGGTTTAGACTCAGAGGAGTCCAGTCCATCCTCCAAAGTGGAGGTCACCGTAAAGAGTTCTTTCCCACTTTTTTCAGTTGTCCCCCCATTCAATGTATAAGGCATATTTTACCAAACATTGGACTCCCAGCTACTCTGAGAAAGGCCCTTCGGAACCGAGCTGCAGGGTGCACGCCCGACCTTCCCTCCATTCATTGTCTATGGGGCTGGCGAAAATGGCCGAGGCTGAGCTCTGCTGTGGACAATGAACCAAGACCTTTATAGGAAGGAATCAACAGCGCTATGTTTGAATAAAATTCAGGATATTGTTGTCATGTGGATATTGAACAGCTGTCCATTATTTTTTTTACTGTACATACAAAAAAATGAACCAATCAGAGAGGAAGCTCCTTTTACAGCTTTTTTTTGCACACATTCGCGATTAGGCTCCTGACCACAATCCATAAACCAGGCTTGAGTTTTCTGGCCTTGTAGCCATATATTATTTGTCTGGTGAGTTCAGGAGACCGGTGAATGCAGCCTAAATGATTGACACAGCTAAAGGGAATCAGTCAGCAGGTTTTTTTCTATGTAATCTGAGAGCAGCAGGATGTAAGGACTGAGAGACCGATTCCACTTATTGGGCTCCTATCTGTGATTATGATAGAATCCCAGTTTTCTCTGCATCGGATCTACCAGCTCTCTGAATGCGGAGCCCTGTATAACCCCATGTGGGGGGTGCGCGGCCAGGGAGGGGGGGGTGTGTGTGCGGCCATGGAGGAGGGGGGGGTTGGTGTGCGGCCATGGAGGGGGGGGGTGTGTGCGGCCATGGAGGGGGGGGGTTGGTGTGCGGCCATGGAGGGGGGGGGGGTTGGGGTGCGGCCAAGGAGGGGGGGGGGGTGCGGCGAGGGGTGTGTGTGTGTGTGTGTGTGTGTGTGTGTGTGTGTGTGTGTGTGTGTGTGTGTGTGCGCGTGTGTGCGTGTGCGGCCAGGGAGGGGGGGGGGGTGTGCGGCCAGGGAGGGGGGGTGGGGGTGTGCGGCCAGGGGGGGGGGGGGGGTGTGTGCGGCCAGGGGGGGTGCGGCCGGGGGGGGGGGTGTGCGGCCAGGGAGGGGGGGGGGGCATGTGCGGCCAGAGGGGGTGTGTGTGTGTGTGTGCGGGGAGGGGGGGGCGTGTGCGGCCAGGGAGGGGGGGGGGGCGTGTGCGGCCAGGGAGGAGGGGGGGGGTGCGGGCGTGTGTGCGGCCAGGGAGGGGGGGGGGTCTGTGTGCGGCCAGGGAGGAGGGGGGGGTGTGCGCGGCCAGGGAGGGGGGGGGCTTGTGTGCGGCCAGGGAGGGGGGTGTGTGTGCGCGGCCAGGGAGGGGGGTGTGTGTGTGTGTGTGTGTGTGGCCAGGGAGGGGGGAGCGTGTGCGGCCAGGGAGGGGGGGTGGCTAGGGGGGTGTTCGGCCGGGGGGGTGCGACCAGGGGGGGGTGCGGCCGGGGGGGGGGGTGCGGCCAGGGGGGGTGCGGCTAGCGGGGTGTGCGGCCAGCCGGTATGGCTGTCAGACCTGGCTCTGTCTGTGATTGTTGTAGAATAAGTCTTTATAATGCCGCCCGGACTTCTCTGAATAATTACATGTTTCTGGCTTATTTTGGCAGGTCATTGGAAAGACATCTGATTTTTCTGGTCTCTTGAAAAGGTCAGTTCCCATATTTACAGCTCTTTTCTGTCATGTCGTCCCCCCCCCCCCCCCGGACAATGTACTGAAGCTTAATTGTGCGCTTTATAATCCGCTATCCAGCGTAGTGCACGCTGTCTGAGGACTGAGCGGCCACAACCTCTCCATGTATGTTAATTCACTCCATAACATAATGACAGGTCCATTGTTAACCACTGTTCAGGCTAAAGCCGACCGTACACCATAGATGGCTGCCGTCCGACAGCTACTTCACCGGGAACACAAACGAGTGCACGTACACATCATGGAGAATGAATGGGTTGGTTGAAATCTGACCAGCTCCGCAGTCTTCAGGGGCATCCATCCACCATTGCCGCTCCACAAAATGTTTTTTTGCAGTGACCCTCACGATAGAAAACAGCAGACTGCTGCGCTTTACTATACAGTTATACAAAGAGTATATAGACACTTACCTGCCAACAGAACTCTCCATCTGGTAAATGATGGCATACGGGAGCGATACATGTCTCATAGGGAAACGGTCCGGATGTATAATAAGCAAAAAATCAGGTTGTCTCATGCACGATATATATTTTCTACCTGTAGAGTAGGTGTTAAATACATCTAATTGCTGGGGGTCTAATCTTCAAGAAGTGGGATCCCAAAGTCCCCCGTGTGATTGGAGTTGTAAGATCATACGCAACCACTGCTGTTTTCTTGGTGTATAGAGGTGGCAGTCGCACATGCCCTCTGTTCTCGAGGTCTGTGCGGGTTGCGGCACCCAACAATGCAGCAATCTCAAATCTCCCATCTAATCTGTATTTTGATGATAAATGTTGTTTTATAGGAGAACCTTTTAATTGGAAAGAAAAACAAAACTCTTAGACATTTTCCTTCATTAGATACGTGTTAAAACTAAATTATACTGACAATGGACACCGACATAAAAAAAATCCAACCACGTCAAACTTTAAAGGACCCGCACTAAGTAGTAGGATACCCGTGGGACAAAGTACAGAAAAAAAAATACATTGTATATATTATATTAAATGCAACACTCTTGTTTATGCTCCCATTTTTTTTCTTGAGCTGAACTCAAAAGATCTAAGAGTTTTTCTATGTAGCCTAAGGCGCACCTGTTTAATAATAATCATGGAGTCTAATGAACATCTTGATAGGCCACACCTGTGAAATGGATGGATTCTCAGCAAAGGAGAAGGGCTTACTAAAGCTGGAGTCACACTTGCGAGAGACTCAAATCACCCAGCAAGGCCTGCTGTCTCGGACAAGAGTTTCTCGGCTGCGTAGAACTACATGCAGCTGACCCGCTCCTGTCAGGAGCGTGTGCGGCCATGCCAGTTGATGCCAATGCGAATCTCTCGCAAGATTAATTCCGGTCTTACACAGATTTAGACAAATTTGTGAACGATATTTGAGAGAAAAAGGCCTTCTGCGCACATAGAGAAAGTCTTAGATCTTTGAGTTCAGCTCATGAAAAATGGGGGCAAAAAAAAAAAATTAATAGTAGAGCCTATATTTTTGTTCAGTGTGTGTGTGTGTAATATTTATTTATATATATATATATATATATATATATGTATATGTATATGTATATGTGTGCGTGTGTGTGCTACAGTCATACTCCACTCCCCAAACTGATATATAGCAGAGTTATACAGGACAAATATAAAAACTTTCTGTTTTGCACCCGGATATGTCCTTTTTGACGACTGAGGTTGGCACCCCAAAGGCCAATGATAAGGCATCGTACCCCTATTTCTCTCTATTACCATATATGATTCCACTTAGAAATTATATACAAATATTTACATGTCTGCAATAAAAAAAAACGTGCCAGTCCCCACATAATATAAAATAACATGCCAGTTATTAAAATGTGCAAAAAGTCCTTAAAGATGACACTTATCTGGGGCAGCTGAAGAAGATGGCCGCTTGAGAAGGGAGCTCCGACACACCCGGAGCTTATTCTGGGGCTAGAAAAGTTGCTGAAGTATACAAGCAGATCCGATTCCTAGATGTAAGCACTCGGCATAGAGCACAGGATAAATGTGAGCCGTACTGTACTGCAATCTTTGGGAAGAAGAATGAACAAATTAATAGCAGCTGGTCAAGAAGTGTGTGTGTGTGTGTATATATGTGTGTGTGTGTGTGTGTATGTGTAATTAATATATATATATATATATATATATATATATATATATATATATATATATATATATATATATATATATATATATATATATATATATATATAATTTAGTTGCTAACACACACACACAAATAGTTTGTTTTTGCCTCACTATATTGTGCGAGCTATAACTTTTTCAATTTTCTGCTTATGGTGCTGATTGGCAGCTTTTTTGTGAGGCAATATTCTACTTCCATCGATACCATTTTTATTTACATTCCAGTTTTTTATCTCGTTTTATTCCACTTTTTGTTCAGTGGCTTTATGAAAAAGCATAGTTTTACCCCACTGAAGGGTTAAATAGTGTGACAGATTTATAGATTGGGCTGTTCTGAATGCGGCAATACCAAATGTTTACTTTTTTGTGTTTTACATAAATACACATTTTTGTATAATTTTTTAATAATTTTAATATTTTTACAATTTATTTTTTTCAACTTTTTTTTTTTTTTTTTTTTTTTTTTTTTTTTCAGTTAATTTATGGGAGTTAAACTTTCATTTCTCTGATCGCTGATATACAGTATACGTTTCCATGTATCAGCCTGGCAATCAACTACACCTTTCAGTGATGCGGTGACAGAAACCTCTTGGACCATGCTCCTGGCATGGTCTAACAGGTTTGGCGTAGCTGACTGATCCCAACTTAGTCATGATGACCTCAAGTTGCAAATGCGCCGATTGGACGGGAGACTGAGCGCACTCCCTTTGCCAGCCTCCTAAATGTTGTGATCTATATCGAATGCGGCATTTAGGATATTAAACATCCCGGGGCAGTGCAGGTGTCAAGGGAGAAATTTAGGTAAGACTGCTAATGGAGTCTTTGTTCAGGGCAAATCCAAAGGACGGGTCCAAATTAGCTATCTGCGCAGATATAATAAATAACTCAGACAATGATCACAGACAACTGTGTTCACCCTTTGAGCCAGTATATATGACTGACTCGTGTATTAAAAAGATGTGTGATTATACCATACATTTGTCTTCGACCTTGAAGCAAGAACAGGGAGTGATCATCCCACATATAACATCCCTTATTTCAGCTGTGAGAAAATCATAATTATAAAATTCTCTCAGTATATTATGAAATACCTCTGTTCATTTATTCTGGCCTGACCATCTAGTTAGCACTTTTCTTCTTTGTGTGAAATTACTGATAAGACTCCCACCAAGAAGGGCTTCACTGTTTATACATCCGTTCACTCGTCCTTGGTTAACCCTTTTCAACATACAGCTTAGAATCATATTATGGCGTCTGTGCGATTGCCATATAGACACACAGATAATTATGCAATGACATCTATACTTTGATTATTTACATACACAGATAATCTTATTACGTTTGAACAAACAACCTATAGCCCAGGCTACCTTCACACAGGCATGGAGGTGGCGGGAAAGGGGGGGGGGTGCTGTCATGTTAAACGAGCTCCCAGCTGCAATCGCACGTGCACAGCTGCAGTGCACGCACGATCACCAAGATGTACCCATAAGTCATAGGTCAGGAAACCCCTTCCCAACCAGGATATATGTGTACGTGAAGGGTCATGAAGGGTTTAAGGGCTCTCGTCCATATTTTATGGTAATACCCGATGATCGCTAATGTTTGGACCTGTACTTGCGAGCTAATCTCCCGTTATTTGTGTAAAAAAAAAAAAAAAAAAAAAAATCCCTCTTCAGCCAATGTTTGCCTATCAAAGGCAGGGTTGTTACACATTTTACACATTTTACTTGCTATGAAAATGGCAAATACTAGGTACAGCAATGTGATCACTGGGCCCGATCGTTGTTATGGCAAGCCAAAGTTGTCATAATGTCAGGAACCTCGGGGTCATCCAGTTACGGCAAGCCTATGGGATTATGTCAGGAGCATAATCCCAGAGACTTGTGTTAGTGACACACTGAGAGCTATAATACATTGCAATGCTGGTGCATTACAGTGGATTATAACAGCAATCAAAGCACTAAAAGTTAATGTGCCGGAGAGGGACTAAGTAAAAAGGTAAAAAAAAATAAAAAAAAAATCACACCTTGAAAAGCAAAAAAATGAAAACAATATTACACCAATAAATACATATATTTATGTAAAAACAGAAAAAAAAACAACACACAGCTATTTGGTATTGCTTCATCCGAAACAATCAGATATATAAAACACACTTTGAGTGAACGCAGTTAAAAAAAAACAAAAAAAACCCTGCTTTCTCATCATATCTCCAAAAATAGTCAAAAAGTCACATGTGAATAAAAATGGTATAATTGAAAACGTCGTCTTGTCCCACAAAAAAGAAGCCGTTAGTGAAAGAATTAAAATGCTATAGCTCTAAATACAGCAATGTAAAAGCTATTTTCTTCTCTAAAATAGTTTTTATGGTGTAAAATCAGCAAATTATAAAATATATATAATATATATTATAAATAAATGTGGTATCGCTGTAATTGTGCTGACCCGAACAATAAAGCTGTCTCATTACTTTTATGACTCTGGTAACGACAAAATCAACTCCTGGATTGTGGTTTCTTCTAGTTTGTGCCTCACAAAAAGTGGAGTAGAAAGCGATCAAAGAATATTATGTGCCCAAAATGACACCAATTAAAAACTCTAGCTAATCATGCAAAATAAACAAGCCGCCACATGAGTTGCAGCAGAAAAATAAAAAAATTAACCTTCAAACTGCGATGATGCAAAAACCTTTTTTTTTTTTCTTAGTCAAACCTAAAGAACCCCATTATAATCTATCACTGTAATCGTATCTTATATCTCTATAATCAAACTGACCTGAAGAATTAAACCGCCTAATTACTTGTACTGCACGTTGTACAGCATGAAAAAATGGTGATAAAGACAATTCTTCAACTGCTGTTGATTTGTTCATTCTGCCTCCCAAAGTTCACAGCATGGCACAGCTCACATTTATCCTGCGCTGTACGCTATGCGCTTATACCAGGGTTTACATGTAAATCTCTGAAAGTATGTGATTCAAATAAAATTCCTAATGGAGAATTTCCTGTTATGATGCACAGTGAGTCACTTTGACCTCACATCTGGCCTGTGGTCCAGCGGTATCCATCTTTTTACTCTCCTTTTTAGAACTACACAACAGTATAGTCATTAACAGTTTTATGCACTATTTGAGAAGATGGACGTTTCGAAAACTTGGTCACTTGTGGGGGTTTCTGCTGTTCTGGCACTTCGGGCTCTGCAAATGGAGTCCACAAACTATACATTTTAGTGAAAAAAAATTCTTTCTTCAGCGCTCTATTGGGAGACCCAGACGATTGGGGTATAGCTACTGCCCTCCGGAGGCCACACAAAGCACTACACTAAAAAGTGCAAGGCCCCTCCCCTTCTGGCTATACCCCCCCGTGGTATCACGGGTTCTCCAGTTTTCAAGCTTTGTGCGAAGGAGGTCAGACATCCACGCATAGCTCCACAGATTTTAGTCAGCAGCAGCTGCTGACTATTTCGGATGGAAGAAAAGAGGGCCCATATAGGGCCCCCAGCATGCCCCCTTCTCACCCGTGGATGGTGTTGTAAGGTTGAGGTACCTATTGCTGGTACAGGGGCTGGAGCCCCACATGCTGCTTTCCTTCCACATCCCCTTGTAGGGCTCTGTGGAAGTGGGATCCTGCCGGCCTCTAAGCTCTGATGCCGGGCTCCATCCACAGACCCATAGCACCTGATGGATACGGAGCAGGAGTACAATCAGGGACATGGCCCTGCATCATACAGGTACTCTGTGTCCCCGGCAGGCACAGACACACTCCGGGCTGGCTGGGTGTTGTAGTGCGCCGGGGACCGTAACGTTGGAGTTAGTGTTCCTACAGTTTACTGGGGGACTTTGTGTTGTGGGAACGCAGCGCCGACCCCCACTGGATCGGGCGGCGCTGCTGTGACTTGTGGTGCGCCGGGGACACGCCGACCGCGCTTTTACGGCGGCGGCATTTATAACTTTAGTCCCCGGCTTTTTGAGGCCTAGCTCCGCTTCGTTCCCGCCCCCACCCTGTCAATCAGGGTAGGGGAGAGACGCTGTTTCGCAGCAGCGACGAGGGCTGGAGCCTGATTTACATGCTCCAGCCCTCTCACTAGGCACAGAGGGAAGCAGGCTTCCCGCTCTTAGCCAGGAACGCCCGGGGCCCGCCCCCCCTCCTCTCCCAGGACGCCGGCAGCCATTACATGCAGTCTGGCTGGAGGAAGGACGCAAGGCTCTGGGAGACCTGGACTAGGGGGCTTTTGGAGACCACACACCCGCTCTTAAGCGGGCGGTAAGCGGCATTTCAGCTGGCCCCTCTAGTGCCTCAGTGTGCATTGGTGTACTGTGTCACCAGATATATATATTTATTTATTTCTTGCACTGTGAGGTCGCTTCCTGGCTGGACCCAGATCGCTCTGAGGAGGCAGCAACATGTCATCCACAAAACGCAAGGCTGCCAAGGCTAGGGCTGTGTACACTGCGTGTGCTGCATGTGGGGCTGCTCTACCAGCAGGTTCCAAAGACCCCCATTGTGTGCAATGCTCAGATCCGGTGCTGCTTCGCCAGCCGGAGTCCGGAGGGGTAGTGACCCAGGCTGAGACGCTTGTAAGTCCTGCCCCGGCGTCAGGGACAGACTTTGCAGTTTTTGCTGATGGAATGTCTGTGACTATGGCAAAAATCCTTGAAACTTTGCAATCCATGACTGGGGCTCAGTCTATGGACACGGCGAGGTCTCTGTCCTCTAATCCCCCTCAGTTGGAATTAATCCAGACTGCAAGGGGGTCCCCAGCTTCCCAGGCTGAGTATTATGACTCAGATGATAGCCCCAGCCACCCTAAGCGAGCTCGCTGGGAAAGACCCTCAACGTCATCACACTGCTCAGGGTCTCAGCGCAATCAGTCGCCCTGTGATGCGTCTGAAGAGAGTGATCAGGAGTCTTATCCTGGAACCCCTCTCAATCTGGATACCCCGGATGGGGACGCCATGGTAAACGAGCTTATCTCAGCCATCAATAGACTGTTGGATATTTCTCCCCCAGCTCCTTCTGCAGAGGAGGCAGCTGCAGAGCAGGAGAAGTTTCGTTTCCTCTATCCCAAGCGTAAATTGAGTGCTTTCTTGGATCACTCTGACTTCAGAGAGTCAATCCAGAAACACGACGCTCATCCAGAAAGGCGTTTCTCTAAACGTTCTAAGGATACACGTTTTCCTTTCCCCCCTGATGTGGTCAAGCGCTGGACCCAGTGTCCAAAAGTAGACCCCCCGATTTCCAAACTTGCAGCTAGATCCATAGTTGCAGTGGAGGATGGCGCTTCACTTAAGGATGCCAATGACAGACAGATGGACCTTTGGTTAAAATCTGTCTATGAAGCTATCGGCGCGTCGTTTGCTCCAGCATTCGCAGCCGTATGGGCGCTCCAAGCTATTTCAGCTGGTTTAGCAAAAGTGGATGCTATCATACATCCAGCGGTGCCGCAAGTGGCGTCCCTTACCTCGCAGATGTCTGCGTTTGCGTCTTACGCTATCAATGCGGTCCTAGAATCTACCAGCCGCACCTCAATGGCGTCCGCCAATTCGGTAGTTTTGCGCAGAGCCTTGTGGTTAAAGGACTGGAAAGCAGATGCTGGTTCCAAAAAATGTTTAACCAGCTTGCCTTTATCTAGAGATAGACTGTTTGGCGAGCCATTGGCTGACATCATTAAACAGTCCAAGGGTAAAGACTCTTCCTTACCCCAGCCCAGATCAAGCAAACCTCAGCAGAAAAAATGGCAGCAGAGGTTTCAGTCCTTTCGAGGTTCGGGCAAGACACAATTCTCCTCGTCCAAAGGGACGCAGAGGACGCAAAGAGTCTCAGATTCCTGGCGGGCTCACGCACGCCCCAAGAAAGCAAATGGAGGAACCGCTTCCAAAGCGGCTACCTCATGACTTCCAGCCCCCCCCCTCCGCATCTCCGGTCGGGGGCAGGCTCTCCCGCTTTTCCGACATTTGGATGTCACAGGTCAGACCGGTGGGTGCAGGGCCGGCGTCAGCACCCGGCATACCCGGGCAAATGCCGGGGCCCTGGAGAGCCGGGGGGGCCCACTCGGCCTCGTCAGCTCTGGTGCACCTTGGCCGGGGCCCACTCTCCTTAGTTCTGCAGTCCCCGGGCCGAGTTCCGGGGACCGCAGTCCTCGGCAGGAATCTGCGGCGCCGTCTCTTTAAGGCGCGCAGACTTCCTGGTTTGAACTTCATCTGTGGGCGGAGCTACAGACCGGCATCCTGCTCAGTCCCACAGATGAGAGTTGCAGTGCCAGCCAGCGACCCCCAGCACAGCGTGTCCCTCCGGCGCTGTGTGGGCCCCCTCTCCACCGTGACCTGAGCGGTATGTGCCCTCCCCAACCCCGATTTATGCCCCCCCCGGAGCCGCGCGTGTCTGTCTCTGTCTGTATGTAGCAGAGCTAGGTGTGTATGTATATAGCAGAGCTATGTGTGTATGTATATAGCAGAGCTAGGTGTGTATGTATATAGCAGAGCTATGTGTGTATGTATATAGCAGAGCTATGTGTGTATGTATATAGCAGAGCTAGGTGTGTATGTATATAGCAGAGCTAGGTGTGTATGTATATAGCAGAGCTATGTGTGTATGTATATAGCAGAGCTATGTGTGTATGTATATAGCAGAGCTATGTGTGTATGTATATAGCAGAGCTATGTGTGTATGTATATAGCAGAGCTAGGTGTGTATGTATATAGCAGAGCTAGGTGTGTATGTATATAGCAGAGCTAGGTGTGTATGTATATAGCAGAGCTATGTGTGTATGTATGTAGCAGAGCTATGTGTGTATGTATGTAGCAGAGCTAGGTGTGTATGTATGTAGCAGAGCTAGGTGTGTATGTATATAGCAGAGCTATGTGTGCATGTATATAGCAGAGCTATGTGTGTATGTATATAGCAGAGCTATGTGTGTATGTATATAGCAGAGCTAGGTGTGTATGTATATAGCAGAGCTAGGTGTGTATGTATATAGCAGAGCTATGTGTGTATGTATATAGCAGAGCTAGGTGTGTATGTATATAGCAGAGCTAGGTGTGTATGTATATAGCAGAGCTAGGTGTGTATGTATATAGCAGAGCTAGGTGTGTATGTATATAGCAGAGCTAGGTGTGTATGTATATAGCAGAGCTAGGTGTGTATGTATATAGCAGAGCTAGGTGTGTATGTATATAGCAGAGCTAGGTGTGTATGTATATAGCAGAGCTAGGTGTGTATGTATATAGCAGAGCTAGGTGTGTATGTATATAGCAGAGCTAGGTGTGTATGTATATAGCAGAGCTATGTGTGTATGTATATAGCAGAGCTAGGTGTGTATGTATATAGCAGAGCTAGGTGTGTATGCATATAGCAGAGCTATGTGTGTATGTATATAGCAGAGCTAGGTGTGTATGTATATAGCAGAGCTATGTGTGTATGTATATAGCAGAGCTAGGTGTGTATGCATATAGCAGAGCTATGTGTGTATGTATATAGCAGAGCTAGGTGTGTATGTATATAGCAGAGCTAGGTGTGTATGTATATAGCAGAGCTATGTGTGTATGTATATAGCAGAGCTATGTGTGTATGTATATAGCAGAGCTATGTGTGCATGTATATAGCAGAGCTATGTGTGCATGTATATAGCAGAGCTAGGTGTGTATGTATATAGCAGAGCTATGTGTGCATGTATATAGCAGAGCTATGTGTGTATGTATATAGCAGAGCTATGTGTGTATGTATATAGCAGAGCTATGTGTGTATGTAGCAGAGCTATGTGTGTATGTATGTGGCAGAGCTATGTGTGTATGTATGTGGCAGAGCTATGTGTGTATGTATGTAGCAGAGCTAGGTGTGTATGTATATAGCAGAGCTAGGTGTGTATGTATATAGCAGAGCTATGTGTGTATGTAGCAGAGCTATGTGTGTATGTATGTGGCAGAGCTATGTGTGCATGTATATAGCAGAGCTATGTGTGCATGTATATAGCAGAGCTATGTGTGTATGTATATAGCAGAGCTATGTGTGTATATAGCAGAGCTATGTGTGTATGTATATAGCAGCGCTGTGTGTATGTATATAGCAGAGCTATGTGTGCATGTATATAGCAGAGCTATGTGTGCATGTATATAGCAGAGCTATGTGTGCATGTATATAGCAGAGCTATGTGTGCATGTATATAGCAGAGCTATGTGTGCATGTATATAGCAGAGCTATGTGTGCATGTATATAGCAGAGCTATGTGTGCATGTATATAGCAGAGCTATGTGTGCATGTATATAGCAGAGCTATGTGTGCATGTATATAGCAGAGCTATGTGTGCATGTATATAGCAGAGCTATGTGTGCATGTATATAGCAGAGCTATGTGTGTATGTATATAGCAGAGCTATGTGTGCATGTATATAGCAGAGCTATGTGTGTATGTATATAGCAGAGCTATGTGTGTATGTATGTAGCAGAGCTATGTGTGTATGTATGTGGCAGAGCTATGTGTGTATGTATATAGCAGAGCTAGGTGTGTATGTATATAGCAGAGCTATGTGTGTATGTAGCAGAGCTAGGTGTGTATGTATATAGCAGAGCTATGTGTGTATGTAGCAGAGCTATGTGTGTATGTATGTGGCAGAGCTATGTGTGTATGTAGCAGAGCTATGTGTGTATGTATATAGCAGAGCTATGTATGTAGCAGAGCTATGTATGTAGCAGAGCTATGTGTGTATGTATGTGGCAGAGCTATGTGTGTATGTATGTGGCAGAGCTATGTGTGTATGTATGTGGCAGAGCTATGTGTGTATGTATGTAGCAGCGCTGTGTCTGTATGTATGTATCCAGCAGAGCTGTGTGTGTTTGTCTGTATGCATGTATGATGTGTATCTATGTATGTCAGTGTATATGACTGTATAGATGTGTCAGTTCTATATGTATTTTTGTGAGTTTGTCGTTAAATATGTATATGTATGTGTACGTATGTGTGTGTCTGCGTGTGGATGGGGCCCACTGGGACTCTTCCGCCCGGGGCCCACAAAAAACTGGAGCCGGCCCTGGGTGGGTGACAAACATTTTGTCTCGCGGGTACAGAATCGAGTTCAGTTCTCGTCCTCCAGCTCGGTTCTTCAGAACCTCCCCACATCCAGACCGAGCAGATGCCCTGCTGCAGGCGGTGGACTCCCTAAGAGCGGAAGGAGTAGTGGTTCCTGTACCGCCTCAGGAACAAGGGCGAGGGTTTTACTCCAATCTCTTTGTGGTTCCAAAAAAGGACGGCTCGTTCCGTCCTGTTCTGGATCTAAAGCTGCTCAACAAACATGTGCACGCCAGACGGTTCCGGATGGAAACCCTCCGCTCTGTCGTTGCCTCAATGTCTCAAGGAGACTTCCTTGCCTCAATAGACATCAAAGATGCTTATCTCCACGTGCCAATTGCTACAGAACATCAACGTTTTCTACGTTTTGTGATAGGAAACGACCATCTTCAGTTCGTAGCTCTGCCATTCGGTCTGGCGACAGCCCCCCGGGTCTTCACCAAGGTCATGGCGGCGGTGGTAGCAGTCTTGCACTCTCAGGGACACTCGGTGATCCCTTACCTAGACGATCTACTTGTCAAGGCACCCTCTCAAGAGGCGTGCCAACTCAGTCTACATGCTACGCTGGAGACTCTACAGACGTTCGGATGGATCATCAACTTTCCAAAGTCGAATCTGTCACCGTCACAGTCGCTAACGTATCTTGGCATGGAGTTTCATACTCGAGCAGCGAGAGTGAAGCTTCCGCTGAACAAGCAGCGGTCCCTACAGACAGGGGTGCAATCCCTCCTTCAAGGCCAGTCGCACCCCTTACGGCGCCTCATGCACTTCCTCGGGAAGATGGTGGCAGCCATGGAAGCAGTTCCCTTTGCGCAGTTTCATCTGCGCCCACTTCAATGGGACATTCTCCGCCAATGGGACGGGAAGTCAACGTCCCTGGACAGGAAAGTCTCTCTTTCCCAGACGGCCAAGGACTCTCTACAATGGTGGCTCCTTCCCACCTCATTGTCTCAGGGAAGATCCTTCCTGCCCCCATCCTGGGCAGTGGTCACGACAGATGCGAGTCTGTCAGGGTGGGGAGCAGTGTTTCTCCACCACAGGGCCCAGGGGACGTGGACTCCGCAGGAGTCCACCCTTCAGATCAATGTTCTGGAAATCAGGGCAGTGTATCTTGCCCTACTGGCCTTCCAACAGTGGCTGGAAGGAAAGCAGATCCGAATCCAGTCGGACAACTCCACAGCGGTGGCATACATCAACCACCAAGGAGGGACGCGCAGTCGGCAAGCGTTCCAAGAAGTCCGGCGCATTCTAATGTGGGTGGAGGACACAGCATCCACCATATCCGCGGTTCACATCCCAGGCGTAGAAAATTGGGAAGCAGACTTCCTCAGTCGCCAGGGCATGGACGCAGGGGAGTGGTCCCTTCACCCGGACGTGTTTCAGGAAATCTGTCGCCGATGGGGAGTGCCGGACGTCGACCTAATGGCGTCCCGGCACAACAACAAGGTCCCGGCATTCATGGCGAGGTCGCGCGATCAAAGAGCTCTGGCGGCAGACGCATTAGTTCAAGATTGGTCGCAGTTCCGGCTCCCATACGTCTTCCCACCTCTGGCACTCTTGCCCAGAGTGTTACGCAAGATCAGATCCGATTGCAGCCGCGTCATACTCGTCGCCCCAGACTGGCCGAGGAGATCGTGGTATCCGGATCTGTGGCATCTCACGGTCGGTCGACCATGGTCACTGCCAGACCGACCAGACTTACTGTCCCAAGGGCCGTTTTTCCATCAGAATTCTGCGGCCCTGAACCTGACTGTGTGGCCATTGAGTCCTGGATCCTAGCGTCCGCAGGATTATCTCAAGGAGTCGTAGCCACAATGAGACAAGCTAGGAAGTCAACGTCTGCTAAGATCTACCACAGAACGTGGAAGATTTTCTTATCCTGGTGCTCTGCACAGAGAGTATCCCCTTGGCCATTTGCATTGCCCACCTTTCTTTCCTTCCTGCAATCTGGGTTGGAAAAGGGATTGTCGCTCAGCTCCCTTAAAGGGCAAGTCTCGGCACTATCTGTGTTTTTTCAGAAGCGTCTAGCACGTCTTCCTAAGGTGCGCACGTTCCTACAGGGGGTCTGTCATATTGTGCCCCCGTACAAGCGGCCGTTAGATCCATGGGATCTGAACAGAGTACTAGTTGCTCTGCAAAAGCCGCCCTTCGAGCCTCTAAAGGACGTTTCCTTTTCTCGCCTGTCACAGAAAGTGGCGTTTCTTGTTGCGATCACATCGCTTCGGCGAGTATCTGAGCTGGCAGCTCTGTCATCCAAGGCTCCCTTCCTGGTGTTCCACCAGGACAAGGTAGTGCTGCGCCCCATTCCGGAGTTTCTCCCTAAGGTCGTATCCTCGTTTCATCTTAATCAGGATATATCCTTGCCTTCCTTTTGTCCTCAGCCGGTTCACCGGTATGAGAAAGACTTACGTTTGCTAGATCTGGTGAGAGCACTCAGAATCTATATTTCTCGCACGGCGCCTATCCGCCGTTCAGATGCACTTTTTGTCCTTGTCGCTGGCCAGCGCAAGGGGTCGCAGGCTTCTAAAGCCACCCTGGCTCGATGGATCAAAGAACCAATTCTGGAAGCCTACCGTTCTGCTGGGCTGCCGGTTCCTTCAGGGCTGAAAGCCCACTCAACCAGAGCTGTGGGTGCGTCCTGGGCTTTGCGACACCAGGCTTCGGCTCAACAGGTGTGCCAGGCAGCTACCTGGTCGAGTCTGCACACTTTCACCAAACATTATCAGGTGCATACCTATGCTTCGGCGGATGCCAGCTTAGGTAGAAGAGTCCTGCAGGCGGCAGTGACATCCCCGTAGGGGAGGGCTGTTTTGCAGCTCTAACATGAGGTATCTCTTTACCCACCCAGGGACAGCTTTTGGACGTCCCAATCGTCTGGGTCTCCCAATAGAGCGCTGAAGACGGGAATTTTGTTACTTACCGTAAATTCCTTTTCTTCTAGCTCTTATTGGGAGACCCAGCACCCGCCCTGTTGTCCTTCGGGATTTTTTTGTTGTTTGCGGGTACACATGTTGTTCATGTTGAACGGTTTTTCAGTTCTCCGACGTTATTCGGAGTTAATTTGTTTAAACCAGTTATTGGCTTCCTCCTTCTTGCTTTGGCACTAAAACTGGAGAACCCGTGATACCACGGGGGGGTATAGCCAGAAGGGGAGGGGCCTTGCACTTTTTAGTGTAGTGCTTTGTGTGGCCTCCGGAGGGCAGTAGCTATACCCCAATCGTCTGGGTCTCCCAATAAGAGCTAGAAGAAAAGGAATTTACGGTAAGTAACAAAATTCCCCCCTTCTTCACCCACTCAATGGTATAATATTCAGTGAAACAGCTGCGATGTTAATATGCTCACTGCATCTTTAGATGTTGAATTCATTGAGGGGTGTAATTTGTAAAATTGGGTCACTTGTGGGGGTTCTGCTTTTTTGACATGTCAGGGGCTCTGCCAATGTGACATGGCACACTGAAACTATTCCAACTAAATCTGCACTCCAATAAGGCGCTCTTCCCCTTCCGAGCCCTGTCGTGTGTCAAAACAGTAATTTTTCACCACATATGGGGTATCCACGTACTCAGGAGAAATTGCACATCAAATTTACAGTGCATTTTCTCCTCTCACCCTTGTGAAAATTAAAAATTTGGGGTAAAAGCAAAATGTTTGTAGGGACACAATGTCTTTTTTTCATTCTCACAGCTTAATGTTCTTAAATTCTTTGAAAGACCCGGGGGTTCAAGATGTTCACTACACATCTAATTAAATCCTTGGTGGGTCAAGTTACTAAAATGGGGCCACTTGTGGGGGAGTTCCTCTGATGAGACACATCAGGGGCTCTCCAAATGTGATATGTCTTCTGCTAATGATTCCATCTAATTTTGTGTTCAAAAATTCAAATGGCGCTCCTTCCCTTCTGAGCCCTGCTGTGCGCCAAAACATTAGTTTTCCACCACATATCAGATATCGGCGAACTGGAGAAATTGCACAACAAACTGTATGCTGTATTTTCTCCTGTTACCCTTGTGAAAATGCAAAATTTTGGGGCGAAAGTAACATTTTTGTTGGAAAAAGTAAAAGTTTAATCATGTTAAACCACTAACATGAAGTACAATATGTAACGAAAAAAACAGTCCCAGAATCCCCAAGATCCGTTGAAGCGTTCCAGAGTTATAACGTCATAAAGTCACACTGGTCAGAATTGCAAAAAGTGGTGAAAAAAGGTTCGGGGGTGAAGGGGTTAAGAACTTTGTTGTAACCTAAAATCCCCCCAAAACAAACAGACCTTGTATGAAAAAAAGACACTTATCTGAGTAATCCAGTTTGTCCCATCTCAACACGATGGATGAGCCAACTGTATTCTCAGTTGCAGGGAGATATGCGTTCCACTACCTGAACAGAAGACGAAGAGGGGACATCACTATTGAAGATGACACTTTTTGTCTCCTTTCCAGTAACGTCACCTCCAGGTCTCCTTTTTAGACTGCAGAATGCCCACGGAGGAGACCAAATGCTTCCCCGCAACTGAGGAGGATGCAGAATGCGCCTCCATTGTGTCTTGGATGTTGGCCCACATCCAAGTCCAAGTTTTGGCTCTGATCACTACTTTGGTTGCAACATAATATGGATTGATGAGGTCATGTTATGGAAAGGGGGCTTAAATACCAGAGGAGCATTGTTTGTCTCCACGGCTTGGCACTCTCCACAAGGATAAATGTTCCCCCTTCGATCCCTCATCAGATGCCTCTCAACCAGCCAAATTGGACCACCTGGTGTGCACCGATAAACGGCAACCCCCCCCCAATATGTCTCTGCAAATGGAGTGTCTGACTTGACTTCCTATCCGAAGGGTCAATATTCACACTTAGGATTTCTACATTCAATAAGTTGCACGATATAGTATTGCATGGCCTATAAGTCTCCTTACGCTAGATCTCCTCAAGGAGAAATGTTTCTCTCTCTTTATATGTATATACAGTGTGTCCACCCATATCCTGTCCGCTGCCATTAACTTGAGAACGGCAGCAGCTATAGGCATAGAAGTGGTGTCTAGGTATAGTAAAGTAGCCATGTGCTACGCAATGAAACCACCTATAGCGCCACCTGGTGGAGAACAACGGAGTTAGCATTTTTCTCAAACGGAACAAGAGAGAGGAAAAATAGTGAATTACAAAGTTGCCGGGCATCATCAATTCAATACGAATCGACACCTTGCATACAGAAATGCTATGATTAGAACATGTAAAACTCACAAGGCTGCGGACGTGAAGCGATACCTCATGGAGACCTTCCTACAAGTCATTGGGTATGGTGGCTGCGTCACCTGACCTGACCCCATTGGACTTCTTTCTGTGAGGTCACATCAAACAGCAGGTGTATGCGACCCCTCCACCAACATTGCAGGACCTACGACGACGTATCACAGATACTTGTGCCAACGTGTCACCTACCATATTGCACAACGTGCAGCAAGATACAGTATGCTGTCCAGAGGCCAGATGTGCATTGCAGCTGACGGGGGCCACTTTGAGCATCAATGTTAAATGAGCGCCATATGTGTGACCAGCATTCAATGGGGGAGTCATGGGTTTCATATCATAGCATTTCTGTATGCAAGGTGTCGATTCGTATCTAATTGATGATGCCCTACAATTTTGTAATTCACTTTTTTTTTTCTCTCATTCCGTTTTCGAGATAAAAATGTTAACTCTGTTGTTTTCCACCAGGTGGCGCTATAGGTGTATTCATTGCGTAGCGCATGGCTACTTTACTATATCTAGACACCACTTCTATTCCTATAGCTGCCGCCGTTCTCAAGTTAATGGCGGTGGACACACTGTATGTGTGTTTATGTATGTATACTCGAGTCAAAAAGTTCAGTTTTTTGGGGTTTTTTTGTGCTAAAATTAGAGGCCTTGGCTTACTCGCTCGTCCATTGACTTATAGTCGAATATAATAAAATATATTTTAAAACTATTTTGTGGTGTGTATATATATATATATATCTATATAAAATTTATTATACACACGAATATATTATACACACATATTTTATATATATATATATATATATATATATATATTACAGCCAAACACGACTGTATAGTAGTGTTTGGCTGCACCACACGGCTCGGGAGGGAAGGAGCGCAATTTGAGTTTTGGAAAAACAAAGTAAAGGGGGGGCATTGACAAAAATAAATATGGGGGATCTAAACCAAAAGCACATCCAATAAAGTTTAGCACATGAAAGAGCACGAAGAAAAGTGAGATATGCGTGTATTGGGATCACCAAAATGATACAGAAATGTAATAACAATATGAATCCATTTTATTAATGCAAAAGGAAGGACAAACCATTCTAACAACTATTAAAAACATTTTAAAAAGCCAAAAGCTTAAATACAAAAAACAAGTGGTTTGTACTGTCAACAGCAGCCCTTTTCGGGGGAGTGGGTGCACACTGTGTTTGGGCAGTGGGGGGGGCTCCTGTGTGGCGGAGAGCGGCTGCAATCTGGGTAGATGGACACAGGTTGACCTGAGGGAAATTTGCAATTGCAGGAGGAACAACCTAAGTGCATGACTTGGGGAAGCTGAGGAGAATGACCGGTGCGATCCTTCTTGTGGTTAGGGATGGTATGACCGAGAAGAGCAGAAGAAAAGAAAGGAAAAGAGGCGCTGTGAGAAGCTGCTGCTAAGGAAGAACAGTGTCTGATGCAGAAGAGCCTGGTCTTGAAGAGTATCCTCGATGAGACGTTCATTGAGGGGATCTCTTCTGCAGAGGAGCTAGAGATCAGTAGAAGCTGGTGCTGATGTGCAAGGTCCGGAGATGCAGGAGGGAAGAAAAGATGATGCTAAACGAGTGAGAAGGACGGAGCTGAAAAAAACCCCTCAAGAAATGTCCTGTGATGTGATTGGCCAAGGAAAAGGAGGCACCTGATGGCCTGAACAAAGATGGCAGACCATGTGCACGAGAGACATGCATGTGTCTGATTGTAAGAAAGAGAATAGAGCATGACTGCACTCAGACTCTGTAATTTTAAAACTAGTGTGCCAGATGGCGCGAGGTGCCGCAGAGTTTGCCAGAGAAGACCAGAAGTGGCCACAAATGTCTTAAGTGACTTATGAGACCCCATTGTCTTTGTCCCTGGTTGAAGAGTCGAGAGCACATGAGTCCTGAAGATGACACTCCCGCCACCCTCTTTGCAGATTTGAAGTCGTTAGGAATCCTGGAGGGGAATACCTTGAACTGTGATCTGTTTTCACTCCAGGAGCGTGTTTCCCTATGGTGGACAAGTGGACTAGAAATAAAAACAAGGAGTTGCCCAAATGCTCATCAATGCGTTACGGGTTAGGGTTCTGCTGTGCAGACCAGAGAGTTTACAGGGTGTGATTTTCAGAACTAGGCTCTCTGTAGAGTGGCATATCCGCTCTGTTTCACTAGATAGTAAAAAAAAACCGATCTTTTCTGAAGGGGGGGGGAGGGAAAACATTAAAATAAAAAAAACTTAAGGAAGGAATGGGTCTGGAATCATACCGGTGATACCTCCTCCTGACACGAACGGAAAGCAGATTACCTTGGCTCCAGTCGGTGTGCTCTGCTAAGGAGAAGCTAACTTTTTTTCTGCCGAGTGTCAGCGTCCTGACAGCAGCAGCATACATCCATGGCCTCCTGTGTCCCCAATGAAGCGATAGAGAAATAAGGATAACTTGTAAATTGATGGTCATCAACCTATTGAAAATCCTGCCAATCCTAAGAACAAAACTCTAAAATGTGGGCCATTATTTGTCTGTGATTGACAAAAGAAAGCCACGGTACTCTTTCTCCAGCAGTCCCATAGACATTAGTGACTTGACCTCTGCTCCTTTCCCACAGTGCATTCAGAGCTTTGTTTTCGCGCTCGGTGGGGATCCAGTGATTCGAAAATGATCTCCTTATGGATAGGTGATAACTTGCGTGTGCTTGGGGATACGTTGTTGTCTAAAATATCCCCGTGTTCTCTTTCAGGTGTTGAAGATCACTCTCGTAAGAACTTGGACTCTTCTCTGTAGTTGTCCCTCCCTGAGAAGCACTGCACTCTGAGGCGCTGAGTCCTATTCTTTCTGCACTCTTTATGGTGTCTTTATCACTTTCTTGTGTCTAACTTGCTTTCCAAGACCACCATGAGTTCTGTAAGTATTACAGTGAATGTCTGAGCTATATCCTTAGATACATTAACTACAAAAACTAAATATAGAAGTACAGTAACAGGAACCCTCAACTATTTTAACTACTAAGCCCTTATGTAATTTTTGAGTTAGTGTCTACTTTCCCGGTTGGCCTCCAGATGGATTTGAGGTTGCCTACCCTTGTGCTTCCCCCATCCTTGCAAATGAAAGATGTTTCTTCAATAGCTGGAGGCCATCTTTACTTTTCTGTTCTCCACCCTGGACCTCCCCTCAATTTATAATTTTGGGAAAGGCTTCTCGTGGAGGTTATCCCACACTGTACGAACAGATTGTGTTTTTTTTTCCCGTGTTATTGATAAATGGGCAAAATGGGAACGTGACGGTTTCTATAGTTCTACGCTACATCGCTTTCATTTTGCTTTCCCACCCATTCCTTTTCTTTTTTTTTTTTTTTTTTTTAGGGTCAGAGAAAACGTAAAGCATCAGAGGTGGGGAAGTCACGATTGACACCGAGAAGGAGGAGAGGCGCGAGTACGACCAGCTCCATGGCAGAAGTGGCCGAACCCATCGAAGTAGAGGAAAACGGTACATCCAGCTTTACTGATCTCACATTTTTCACACATTTGATAATTGATCTGGGTGTAATGCTCATGTTGCCTTTTAAGAAATCATTAGCAAATGTGCTCATCAGGCAGGAAAGTTTTTAACTTTTGCCTTTAGGCTCTAGATAGGTTAGTAGAAAATCTGATAATTCGGAGAAAAGCCCTCAAGCTTCAACTGAAGACTTGGTAATGGAGATGCAGTTGCTGACCATCCCCTGCAGTGCTCCCATCCCTAGAAATTAGTCTTCTGCCAGGTATACAATAGATATGCCAGAAGGCCATTTTCAAAGAGACTTAATTTTTTTATGCTTGGTCTGTAAACGTATTTTTTGTTTTCATTCATAACTGGAATGACAAAGTAGAAAATGGTCTACATTGCCAGAAAGGACTATCTAAAATCTCTAGTACAGGGAAACTATTATTTCAACGAAGAATATTTTAAGGGGGTTGTCCTCTACTTGGACAGCCCCGTCTCACCCCCTTGTTCACCCCCATAACAATAAATAAGCCTATACTCTCACGACTGTGGTTCCAGCAATGTCTGAAGCCACATTACCAGGGTCCACCTCACATTATGACACACGAGCTCCACGATAAGTGACAAATGTTTCAGCAGGAAGTAAGCGCATCGCTCACATCCTGCTCAAATGTCCAAAGGTCGGGTGAAGGACCCTGGCACTGATTGGTCAAGGGTCTCGGGTGTCATCATAACAATGTCACATGGGCCCTGAGAACGCGACTTCAGACATCGCTGGAACCACGGCCGCACCGGAGGGGAGTATGGGCTTCTATACTTTAATGGGGTTGATCAAGGGGGATGAGAAGGTGTCAAAGTAGTGGCCAACCCCTTTAAAGACTATGATAATGTCAGTTATTTGGCTTTATACAAGGTCATTTTATTTTTTTGGACAGGAGAAGAAGTCGTTGATCTGACATGTGAATCATCGCTTGAACCAGTGGTTGTCGACCTAACGCACAATATTGACCAAGCGCTCAATGACTCGGTGGTTGTAAGTGCTCCCTTACTCACAAATATACTATGGGCTTTTTCACACACCTATTTTTAAGTCCTGTCTTGATGGCAGATTTTGCGACACGGGCTCATATCCTCTTAGGTATATTCACTGCATGGACAGAAGTATTGTGCCCCCTTCACATTGCACCGTCAGGAGCTTTTTTTTTTCTTTTCCCTTCGATCTATAGGGTGGGCAAAACTTACTGTTTGTGGCTCATTGGTATATGAGAGGGGGGGAAACTTTGAAAGATGGGTGGTGACCATGGCGGCCATTTTGAAGTTGGCCATTTTGGAGCCAACTTTTTTTTCCAATGGGAAGAGGGTTATGTAACACATCAAACATATTGAGAATTTCACAAGAAAAACAATGGTGTGCTTGGTTTTAACGTAGTTTTTTTTCTTTATCGTTCCTTTGGGAGACCCAGACCATGGGTGTTTAGCTTCTGCCTCCGGAGGACACACAAAGTACTACACTTAAAAGTGTAGCTCCTCCCTCTGAGCTTATACACCCCCTGGTAGCCAGTCCTAGCCAGTTTATTGCTTTGTGTCAAGAGGCATACATCCACACATGCATTCTCATCTGATTTGTTTGACTTTTGGAAAGAGTTTGAAGAAAAGCGGGTTCATGTCTGGACTCCCGGCATGTCCCTTCTCACCCCACTGTGTCGGCGGTGTTGTTAAGGTTGATTTACAAGGCTGCAGCCTTACATGCCGCGCTCCTTCACCATCCCTTCTGGGCTCTGGCTTGAAGTGGGAGCCAGCACGGTCTCCATGCCTGGCAGGAGTCCGGTCTCCATCCACAGCCCCTTGAGGATCCTGTTGGACCGGAGCACTCATCCCCAGGGACATGGCCTTGCGTCTCAGCAGCTAAGTACCTGAGACGTTTATGTTGGGGGTCCCGGTTCTTTATTGTAAGGGGAGAGTATGCTGTATGTGATTGTTTTAACTTTTCCGACGGGTTCTCTAGTTGTTTGCCGAGAACCGCGCCGATTGTGCCTGCTTGTCGGCCTCGCCGCTTAAATTTAGGCCCCGGCTTCGCCGGAGGCCTAGTTTCGTTTTCCTGCCCTCGCATGTCACTCATGCAGAGGGACAGGTTTGGCTCCTCCCGGCGGCCGTTCTACACAGGGGAGGGACACTCCCCACTGCTGGGGCGTCCCTCCTTCCCTGCAGGTCTCTATAGCCCTCCAGTTCCCGCTCTTTTATAGGAACGCCCCTAGTCCCGCCCCCTCTCTTCGCTCCGGCGGCCATTTCTCAGGCAGAGTTCACTCTGCTCTGGGACATCCTGCATTCTGCATCTCTGCTGAGGTGCTGCGACTGGGGGACCGGGCTTCGGGATCTGGAGGGCACACAACACCGCGCTCAGCGGTCTGGTAAGCCACAGCCGGTCTTCGGTTGTGGACCTCTGTATATTCTCCCTGGGGTTCATTCTCTGCAAAGCCCCCACTCCAGCAGCATGTCTCACACAAGGAGCAAGGCTCCAAAGCTTTATTCTGCATGCACTGCATGTAAGCTCCTGCTGCCTGAGCCGAGCATTTATCCACACTGTGATGGTTGCTCTAACTTGGCGGTGCCACAGCCTGGAGTCTCACCCCCAGTGGTCTCTCAGGCTGCTACTGCACCTGTGACTGAACCCCCGGCCTGGGTAGAGTCCTTTTCTAGGTCCATATCCCAGTCATTTGCTGAGTCCATGGGGCTTTTGTTCAGGACTTTGATGAATATGCATCAGCCCCCCTCACAGGGTGCCTCTAATACTCTTGACAGAGGACTCCAATCCTCTGACCTCCGTCCATCGAAGCTCACGGAGGATTCATCATCTGATCCCAGACCCCGTCCTTCTAAGAGAAGGCGCAGGGTTTCCTCCCCCTCCCCATCCCACGGCTCTGTCTCAAGAGCTGACTCTCAAGATGAGGAGGATGCCCTCACTGGGGGCTCGGAGGCTATGTATCCCATCGATTTCTCTGAGGGTGACTCAGATCTTAGTGATTTGATTGCTTCTATTAATTCTGTGCTGCATCTCAATCCGCCAGTGTCAGAGGAGCAACTCTCTTTGGCAGAAAAACATCAGTTTACCTCGCCTAAGAGAGTGAAGAGTGTGTTCTTTAACCACTCCAGTTTTCAGACCGCTGTGACCAAACCCAGGGCCTGCCCTGACAAACGCTTTCCAAAGCGTGGTTCTGATGACCGGTTTCCATTTCCACCTGAGGTGGTCAAGGAGTGGTCTCACTCCCCAAAGGTAGACCCTCCGGTGTCTAGGCTCTCAGCCCGGACCGTTGTGTCGGTGGCTGACTGCACCTCACTTAAGGATTCCACTGACCATCAGATTGACCTTCTGGCCAAATCTGTGTATGAAGCTGCGGGGGCCGCGTTTTCCCCGACTTTTGCAGCAATGTGGGCTCTCAAAGCCATCTCTGCTTCTCTGGAGGAGATGCATTCCCTCACCAAGGAATCTATGCCTGAGATGGTTACCTTAACTGCTCAGGCTTCAGCTTTTTCATCCTATGCCATGTCTGCCATGCTAGAGGCTGCTCACCGCACTGCGGTGGCTTCAGCTAATTCTCATGTTATCCGCAGGATTTTGTGGTTTCGAGAGTGGAAGGCAGATGCTTCTTCCAAGAAGTTTCTTGCTGGGCTCCTTTTTGCTGGTTCACGGCTGTTTGGTGAACAGCTGGATGAAATCATTAAAGAAGCTACTGGCGGGAAGAGTACTTCCATGCCACAAACCAAGACCAGGAAACCCGCCCAGGGTAGGAATCAATCGAGGTTTCGTTCCTTTCGTTCCTCCAACTGGTCATCCTCTAAGCCTTCCGCCTCGTCCGCTAACTCAGCCAAGCATCAGAAATCCAACTGGCGCCCAAAAGCGCGTCCGCAGGAGACTGCAGGAGGCTCTGCCACTAAGGTAGCTTCCTCATGACTCTCGGCCCGCTCCAGCCACGTCCTTAGTCGGTGGCAGGCTCTCCCACTTTGGCGACGCTTGGTTAAAGCAAGTCTCCGATCAGTGGGTGAGAGACATCATATCTCACGGCTACAGGATAGAATTCTCTTCCAGCCCTCCAAACAGATTTTTTTCTCTCAACTCCCCCCTGCTCCAAGGCCGCCGCCTTCTCACAGGCCGTGGCGTCCTTGCAGGCAAACGGAGTGATTGTCCCAGTTCCCGAACAGGAACGGTTCAGAGGTTTTTACTCAAATCTCTTCCTAGTTCCAAAAAAGGACGGTACCTTCCGGCCCATCCTGGATCTCAAGGTTCTCAACAAGCATGTCCGGGTGCGGCATTTTCGCATGGAGTCTCTGCGATCAGTCATTGCCTCTATGACCCAAGGGGAGTTCCTGGCGTCCATCGACATCAGAGATGCCTATCTACATGTGCCAATTGCAGTGTCACATCAGCGTTGGTTACGTTTTGCGATAGGAGAGGATCATTTGCAATTCGTGGCTCTCCCCTTCGGGTTAGCCACGGCCCCTCGGGTATTCACCAAGGTCATGGCAGTGATTGCGGTCCTGCACCTCCAGGGGTTAGCAGTGCTTCCTTATCTGGATGACCTTCTGGTCAAGGGTCCATCCAGCGCAGACTGTCAGCGGAGTGTTTTGCTCACTCTCGCCACTCTAGCCCAATTCGGGTGGATTGTCAATCTTCCCAAATCCACTCTGACTCCGACCCAGAGTCTCACGTACCTAGGGATGCAGTTCGAGACTTTGCCGGCACTTGTGAAGTTGCCCTTAATCAAACAGCAGTCTCTCCGGCTAGCGGTGCGCTCTCTCCTGAGGCCCCGCCGCTTTTTCCTCAGGCGCCTGATGCAGGTGCTGGGTCAAATGGTGGCCTCCATGGAGGCGGTTCCCTTTGCCCAGTTCCATCTGCGTCCTCTGCAGCTGGACATTCTCCGCTGTTGGGACAAGCTGCCTTCCTCCTTACAGAGGTTAGTGGCTCTGTCGCCACGGACCAGGAGCTCTCTTCAGTGGTGGCTTCGACCCCCTCTCCCTGTCCCAAGGGCGCTCCTTCCTGACTCCGTCGTGGGTGATTCTCGCCACGGATGCCAGCCTATCTGGCTGGGGAGCGGTACATCTCCACCACTGAGCACAGGGCACTTGGACTCCGTCCGAGTCAGCCCTTTCAATCAATGTGCTGGAAACCAGAGCTGTGCTTCTAGCTCTCCTAGCCTTTCACCACCTGTTGGCGGGCAGGCACATTGGAGGTTCAGTCAGACAACGCGACAGCGGTTGCCTACATCAATCACCAAGGCGGGAAACGCAGCCGCCTGGCAATGTTGGAGGTCCAACGCATTCTTCAATGGGCGGAGGACTCCAAGTCCACCATATCCGCAGTCCACATCCCTGGCGTAGAAAACTGGGAGGCAGATTATCTCAGCCGTCAATCCGTGGACGGTGGCGAGTGGTCCCTGCACCCGGCAGTGTTTCAGTCAATCTGCCGCAAGTGGGGCACTCCGGACGTGGACCTAATGGCATCCCGTCACAACAACAAGGTTCCGGTTTACGTGGCTCGCTCCCACGATCCTCAGGCCTTCGCCGCGGACACTCTGGTTCAAGACTGGTCCCAGTTTCGTCTGTCCTACGTGTTTCCCCCTCTAGCTCTCTTGCCCAGAGTCCTGCGCAAGATCAGAATGGAGGGCCGTCGAGTCATCCTCATTGCACCGGACTGGCCCAGGCGAGCTTGGTATCCGGACCTGCTCCAACTGTCTGTGGAGATGCCATGGCATCTTCCGGACCGTCCAGACCTGCTCTCGCAAGGTCCGTTTTTCCGCCCGAATTCTGCGGCACTCAAATTGACGGCGTGGCTCTTGAGTCCTGGATTTTGACGGCTTCTGGTATTCCTCCTGAAGTCATCTCCACTATGACTCTGGCCCGTAAGTCTTCCTCCGTCAAGATCTATCACAGGACTTGAAAAATTTTCCTGTCCTGGTGTCGCTCTTCCGGCCATTCTCCTTGGCCATTCTCGTTGCCGACCCTTCTGTCTTTTTTATAGTCCGGTCTGCAGCTAGGACTGTCCCTCAACTCTCTCAAGGGACAAGTCTCAGCTCTGTCAGTGCTGTTCCAGCGGCGTCTCGCCCGGCTGGCTCAGGTCCGCACCTTCATGCAAGGTGTGTCTCACATCATTCCTCCTTATCGGCGGCCCTTGGATCCCTGGGACCTTAACTTGGTCCTCACGGTATTGCAGAAACCCCCTTTTGAGCCCCTTAGGGAGGTTTCTTTGTATCGTCTTTCTCAAAAGGTGGCCTTTCTAGTTGCCATAACTTCTCTCAGGAGAGTCTCTGATTTGGCTGCGCTCTCCTCGGAGTCACCTTTTTTTGTTTTTTCACCAAGACAAGGTAGTTCTCCTTCCGACCCTGGACTTTCTTCCTAAGGTGGTCTCTCCCTTCCACCTTAACCAGGATATTTCCTTGCCTTCCTTCTGTCCGGCCCCTGTTCATCGCTTTGAGAAAGCGCTGCATACTCTAGATCTGGTGCGTGCTCTCCGGATTTATGTGTCTCGCACCGCTTCGCTTAGGCGGTGCACCTCTTTTTGTGCTAACCACAGGGCGGCGCAAGGGTCTCTCTGCTTCTAAGCCGACATTGGCCCGTTGGATTAGATCGACCATTTCGGACGCCTACCAGAGTACTCAGGTGCCTCCCCCGCCGGGGATCAAAGCACACTCGACCAGAGCTGTCGGTGCCTCTTGGGCTTTTAGGCACCAGGCTACGGCTCAACAAGTCTGTCAGGCTGCCACTTGGACTAGCCTGCATACCTTTTCGAAGCACTACCAAGTGCATGCTCATGCTTCGGCAGATGCGAGCTTGGGCAGACGCATCCTTCAGACGGCTGGCGCCCACTTGTGAAGTTAGGCTCCGCCTACTTAGTTTTTTCTGTTTATTCCCACCCAGGGACCGCTTTGGAACGTCCCATGGTCTGGGTCTCCCAAAGGAACGATAAAGAAAAAGAGAATTTTGTTACTTACCGTAAATTCTTTTTCTTATAGATCCGTATTGGAAGACCCAGCTCCCTCCCTGTTGCCTGTTGGCAATTTTCTTGTTCCGTGTGTTATCACCGGCTGTTGTCGTGGACAGAGTCTCCGGTTGTTCCGGTTCTTACTCGGTTCTACTTGTGGGTGGCTATTCTCCTTCAGCTTTTGCACTAAACTGGCTAGGACTGGCTACCAGGGGGTGTATAAGCTCAGAGGGAGGAGCTACACTTTTTAGTGTAGTACTTTGTGTGTCCTCCGGAGGCAGAAGCTATACACCCATGGTCTGGGTCTCCCAATACGGAACTATAAGGCTACTTTCACACATCCGGTTTGAGCCGTGCGGCTCAATCCGGCTGTGAAACTTCCGCATCCTTTGCATAAGTTTTTACATGCGGCCGGTCCGTTTTTTTCCGGTTGCGGCACGCTACTGAGCATGCGCAGTGGAAAAAAACGCATGCGGCGGCCGGATGCGTTTTTTTCGCATCGCGCCGCATCCGGCGTCCATAGGCATGCATTGAAAATGCGCCGCAGTGGCCGGATGCGGCGCGATGCGGTAATTTTTGCCGGAGCAAAAAACGTTGCAGGGAACGTTCTATCCGGCCGCGGCATCGGCTAAATCTGCCGCATGCGGCAAAAACCGGACCGAACGCAAGCCCCTGCGGCACAATACGGCACTAATGTAAGTCTATGCAAAAAAAAAACGCAACCGGCGGCAAAAAAAAACGGTTGCGGTTTTTCTGCAGAGTGCCGTATTGTGCCGCATTGCAGGAACCGGAGGTGTGAAAGTAGCCTAAGAAAAAGAATTTACGGTAAGTAACAAAATTCTCTTTTTTTCGTTCATTAGTTATTTACAATTTTAGGACCACTAATAAAATGTGTTCAAAGGGCTGTCCATTGTGTTGGATTGTCAATGCAACCCTCTTCTCCCTCTCTTGACACACTGATAGCAACACCGCAGAAGAAATGCTAGCACAGGCTTCCAGTATCCGTTGATTCGGATGTTGCACATCTTGTATCTTCACAGCATAGACAATTGCCTTCCGATGACCCCAAAGATAAGTCTAAGGGGGTCAGATCGGGAGACCTTGGTGGCCATTCAACTGGCCCACGACGACCAATCCACTTTCCAGGACACTGTATATGTAGGAATGCTTGACCTGACACCCATAATGTGATGGTGCACCACCCTGTAGATCCATAGACATTTAATATAGAGTTGGTCCTGTTTATAACTCTAATAGCTCCCAGAACGTGTGAGGTCAGAAACTGATGTTGGGGAGAGGGATGGGTTCACAATCTCTATTTTAGTTCATCCTAAAGGTGTTGGATGGAGTTGAGGTCCAGGCTCATGTTCTTCTACCAAACTCCCCTAACCTTGCCTTTGTAAACTTTCTGCACTGGGCGAACAGTAAAGGGCCTTCTCCAAACTGTTCCAACAAAACTGGAAAATACAGTTGTCCAAAATGTATTGTGCTAAAGGATTAAGATTTCCTTAAAGTGGAATAAGAAGCCAAGGCCGACCCCTGAAAAAGAACTCCATAACATTACCCCCTCCTCCTCCAAACTATACTATGGGCACAAAAATGTTCTCCTGACATTCACCAAAGCTAGATGCCAACATCAGATGGAGCAGTGTGATCCGTCAATGCCCAGGACACGTTTCCTCCAGAGTCCAGTGGTGGCGGCTTTACACCACTCCATCCGATGCTCGGCATTGTGCTTGGTGATATACGGCTGCAGCTGCTCGGCCATGATGCTCCCGGCGGCAGGCTCGGTGTTTGTGCTGATGTCACCAGAGGAGGTCTGGACTCTGCTGTTATGGAGTCAGCAGAGTGTTGGTGACTTCTCTTTCCTCTGCTCCTCAGCACTCGGGGCCCCCCCCTCCCCCTCCGCTCTGTATCGTTTTACTATGAGGAAAACTTCTTCCAAAATATAAAAAAATTGCTCTGATCAGATATTTATAAGCAATTTAAACCTCAGGTCGTACCTGGTGAGGCCCAACTGCAGGAGGCCAGCGGAGGGCTTCCTCTGAGGCCAGCGGAGGGCTTCCTCTGAGGCCAGCGGAGGGCTTCCTCTGAGGCCAGCGGAGGGCTTCCTCTGAGGCCGTCCATGGATCTGGAGATAGCTATTAATAATTATATTAAAAATAAGATTAATTAAAAAAAAAAAAAAACACTAACTATTTACCTACATGATATTTATGACTTGTGTAACTTTTTTTTTTTTTTTTCCTCTTTACATTTATCTTGTGAACATGTAAGCAGATTGTTGAAGGTGAGATTTCCTTTTCCGCATTTTAGATTTATTAGGAAGAATTGGAAGATTGTTTAAAAGTTGATTTTACAATAGATTTAGGAATAATAATAATATCCACAGTTGGAGGTGTTTTTTAAAAAAAAAAAAAAAAATTTCTGTGAGATAGTGTCCCTGCTGTGTAATGGCTGTGTCTGACCGTACAGGGAAGATGGTCTGATCATTGCACAGCTCCTGGGTCGGGGAGAACGTAATACATTATACAGACATTACAGCAGGGGATCACAAATGAGTCTTTCTTTGAGGTAAAACATTTTTTAAAAAACAAGCAGAGAAATGTTTTACCTCACAGAATCAGATACAGGCAGGCCAGCACCTTTAAGGCGTATAAGAGGTCGGGCCAAGTGTTCAGCTTGGATACCAAATAATTAAAGGGAACTGAAGCATCATAACGGACGCAGGTATGGTCACTTAAGTACCCCTTGACCATGTAGTTAAACTTCTCCCTCATTGTCATTGTTACAGGCACAGATAGCCCTTGCTGATGTCCAGGTTTATTGAATTGAATATGGCCCAGTTTGTGCACATTTTTCCTCTCCCCTCTGTTGGACCTGGTGTTGGTGTGTCTCCCCATTAATCCTTGGTGTTGAAGAGAGCCGGTTACTCTGCCCCCAGCGATGTCTGAGGGTGATATTTTCATCAACTGATCTACAACGACCCTCTTGAAGGATTCCATTGTGCAACCCTTTGGTGACTTCAACAGGAAAGAAGGAAATTTCACCTTGTACATTGGGTCCAGAAAGGCGTCCAACCAGTAAAGGTTGTTGGATCACACGAGGGTCTTGCCAAAACTTACACATGAACTATGCCATGTGGGCCAAGCTGCAAACAGTCAAAGGTTCTGTGTCCCCACCAGGAGGAACAATACCCATCCTCTCCTCACGCTGACTCGCCTCCTCCTCCTCCTCCCCAGCCCATCCATGGTGGACAGACATGAAGCTGGGGTTGAGAGTCCCCTGTGTAGCATTGGGAGTCTCCCCGGTAGCACAAAAAAACAAGTAGTCTTCCTCCTCCTCCTCACCGCTAGATTACGAGTGTACTGCTTTTGTAATTATTTGCAAAAGCCACTAGCAACGTATTAATGTGGGTCATCTGGATGCCACAAGGCAGGCTATGAACTCCTAAATATTGTGGAAACAGGTTCCGAAATCCTACCTAATCCACAATCTCTCCCTCCCTGCTGTGACTGTTTAGTGCCATCAGCTCTTAAAAGAGCCATTGAATTCTGGATTCTGGATGGTACTATGGAGGTAGTGACCAGCACTGCTTTAAACACTGTCCCTGCTCGGAAATTTGTCCCTCTGACCGCTACACTGACCTGAAAAGGGCTTTTTGTGTTAAGAGGCCTACACTCTCCCTTGCAACTGCACGCTCTATCCCTACGCTGATACAACGCAGGTTTCGGACGCAATGTGCTCAAAATGGCTGAAAGTGTTTTATAGACCCTATGACGCTGCGCGGCCGGCCAATCGCAGTAATGCCACAACCAAGATGGCTGCGGCATTACTGTGTTTTGTTAAGAAGCCTAACATGTTTAGTGGCTGCAAATCAGGTGCCAAAACAGCTGGGTGGGACATCCGAATATAGCGAGGCGAATGCACAATTACTCTCTATATAACGTATACCCTGAATACTGTACTATTCTGCAAACAGTAAGGAATACATTCGCTCATCACTAGGTACGATCCCATGCTGTGCTTTCTGTGAAGTGAAACATTGTTTGTGTTTTTTTTTGTTTTTTGTTATCTTTTACTTCAAAGAATAAATCATCTGTGACTTTGTGCTGTAATATCTGTATACTCTTTTGCGTCCTCCCCGGTTCAGCAGCTGTGGTATGATCAGACCATGTCCCTGTACGGTCAGACATGGCCATTACACAGTAGGGACAGACAGATTATCTCAGCGCAGCAACAATTTTTTAAACACATCCAATTGTGTAAATTGTTATTATTCCAAGATGTAGCGATTTAAAATGAGCTTTGTTTGTGGGAGTACGCCTTTAATTTGTGTTAAGCATGACAAAAACTAAGTACACCCTTTTTGATTGGCTATGGTTTTACTTATCTAGAATTTTTAAAAGGGCATTAACATTATTTTGAGTGCGACCTCTGATGAGCCACACGTGACAAATTACACCGTGATATTATTTATTCGTTAATCAAAAACTTGTTCTTGGGATATGTCCACACAGAGTAAATACATGTGGTGTTCCAGAATCTGCGGCGGAATTTTTCAGTTTCTGCAGTGAATTTGCAGTTTGCACCCCTGGGTCCGCATGTGGATTATTCCTTATAATGGGGCTGATCCATGTGCCACTAACTGCTGTGAATTTGCTTTATCCCTGCTTACCAATAAGCACTGTACATGTTCGGCGACTGTCGGCAGCGATGTATCATGAACCTACCCCATTTGCGGCAGATTATGTCTGTTATTCAGCTATCATCAGCCTCTAACAATCGTGTGCGGCCGACCTCTCATCTGCTTGATGCTGTTAATCTATTAAATGCCGCTGTTAATTTCTAAGCCATCGGATGCTTAGACCCCCAACTTTCCGAAGGGGATTAAAAGGGGATAATAAAAATATGTATTTCTTGATCGTTCCTTTGGGAGACCCAGACCATGGGTGTTTAGCTTCTGCCTCCGGAGGACACACAAAGTACTACACTTAAAAGTGTAGCTCCTCCCTCTGAGCTTATACACCCCCTGGTAGCCAGTCCTAGCCAGTTTATTGCTTTGTGTCAGGAGGCATACATCCACACATGCATTCTCATCTGATTTGTTTGACTTTTGGAAAGAGTTTGAAGAAAAGCGGGTCCATGTCTGGACTCCCGGCATGTCCCTTCTCACCCCACTGTGTTGGCGGTGTTGTTAAGGTTGATTTACAAGGCTGCAGCCTTACATGCCGTGCTCCTTCACCATCCCTTCTGGGCTCTGGCTTGAAGTGGGAGCCAGCACGGTCTCCATGCCTGGCAGGAGTCCGGTCTCCATCCACAGCCCCTTGAGGATCCTGTTGGACCGGAGCACTCATCCCCAGGGACATGGCCCTGCGTCTCAGCAGCTAAGTACCTGAGACGTTTTTGTTGGGGGTCCCGGTTCTTTATTGTAAGGGGAGAGTATGCTGTATGTGATTGTTTTAACTTTTCCGGCGGGTTCTCTAGCTTTTGCCTGAGAACCGCGCCGATGGTGCCTGCTTGTCGGCCTCGCCGCTTAAATTTAGGCCCCGGCTTCGCCGGAGGCCTAGTTTCATTTTCCTGCCCTCACATGTCACTCATGCAGAGGGACAGGTTCGGCTCCTCCCGGCGGCCGTTCTACACAGGGGAGGGACACTCCCCACTGCTGGGGCGTCCCTCCTTCCCTGCAGGTCTCTAAAGCCCTCCAGTTCCCGCTCTTTTATAGGAACGCCCTCTTCTCAGGCAGAGTTCACTCTGCTCTGGGACATCCTGCATTCTGCATCTCTGCTGAGGTGCTGCGACTGGGGGACCGGGCTTCGGGATCTGGAGGGCACACAACACCGCGCTCAGCGGTCTGGTAAGCCACAGCCGGTCTCCGGTTGTGGACCTCTGTATATTCTCCCTGGGGTTCATTCTCTGCAAAGCCCCCACTCCAGCAGCATGTCTCACACAAGGAGCAAGGCTCCGAAGCTTTATTCTGCATGCACTGCATGTAAGCTCCTGCTGCCTGAGCCGAGCACCTATCCACATTGTGATGTCTGCTCTAACTTGGCGGTGCCACAGCCTGGAGTCTCACCCCCAGTGGTCTCTCAGGCTGCCTCTGCACCTGTGATTGAACCCCCGGCCTGGGTAGAGTCCTTTTCTAGGTCCATATCCCAGTCATTTGCTGAGTCCATGGGGCTTTTGTCCAGGACTTTGATGAATATGCATCAGCCCTCCTCACAGGGTGCCTCTAATACTCTTGACAGAGGACTCCAATCCTCTGACCTCCGTCCATCGAAGCTCACGGAGGATTCATCATCTGATCCCAGACCCCGTCCTTCTAAGAGAAGGCGCAGGGTTTCCTCCCCCTCCCCATCCCACGGCTCTGTCTCAAGAGCTGACTCTCAAGATGAGGAGGATGCCCTCACTGGGGGCTCGAAAGCTATGTATCCCATCGATTTCTCTGAGGGTGACTCAGATCTTAGTGATTTGATTGCTTCTATTAATTCTGTGCTGGATCTCAATCCGCCAGTGTCAGAGGAACAACTCTCTTTGGCAGAAAAACATCAGTTTACCTCGCCTAAGAGAGTGAAGAGTGTGTTCTTTAACCACTCCAGTTTTCAGACCGCTGTGACCAAACCCAGGGCCTGCCCTGACAAACGCTTTCCAAAGCGTGGTTCTGATTACCGGTTTCCATTTCCACCTGAGGTGGTCAAGGAGTGGTCTCACTCCCCAAAGGTAGACCCTCCGGTGTCTAGGCTCTCAGCCCGGACCGTTGTGTCGGTGGCTGACTGCACCTCACTTAAGGATTCCACTGACCATCAGATTGACCTTCTGGCCAAATCTGTGTATGAAGCTGCGGGGGCCGCGTTTTCCCCGACTTTTGCAGCAGTGTGGGCTCTCAAAGCCATCTCTGCTTCTCTAGAGGAGATGCATTCCCTCACCAAGGAATCTATGCCTGAGATGGTTACCTTAACTGCTCAGGCTTCAGCTTTTTCATCCTATGCCATGTCTGCCATGCTAGATGCTGCTCACCGCACTGCGGTGGCTTCAGCTAATTCTCTTGTTATCCGCAGGATTTTGTGGCTTCGAGAGTGGAAGGCAGATGCTTCTTCCAAGAAGTTTCTTGCTGGGCTCCTTTTTGCTGGTTCACGGCTGTTTGGTGAACAGCTGGATGAAATCATTAAAGAAGCTACTGGCGGGAAGAGTACTTCCATACCACAAACCAAGACCAGGAAACCCGCCCAGGGTAGGAATCAATCGAGGTTTCGTTCCTTTCGTTCCTCCAACTGGTCATCCTCTAAGCCCTCCGCCTCGTCCGCAAACTCAGCCAAGCATCAGAAATCCAACTGGCGCCCAAAAGCGCGTCCGCAGAAGACCGCAGGAGGTTCTGCCACTGAGGCAGCTTCCTCATGACTCTCGGCCCGCTCCAGCCACGTCCTTAGTTGGTGGCAGGCTCTCCCACTTTGGCGACGCTTGGTTAAAGCAAGTCTCCGATCAGTGGGTGAGAGACATCATATCTCACGGCTACAGGATAGAATTCTCTTCCAGCCCTCCAAACAGATTTTCTTCTCTCAACTCCCCCCTGCTCCAAGGCCGCCGCCTTCTCGCAGGCCGTGGCGTCCTTGCAGGCAAACGGAGTGATTGTCCCAGTTCCCGCTCAGGAACGGTTCAGAGGTTTTTACTCAAATCTCTTCCTAGTTCCAAAAAAGGACGGTACCTTCCGGCCCATCCTGGATCTCAAGCTTCTCAACTAGCATGTCCGGGTGCGGCATTTTCGCATGGAGTCTCTGCGATCAGTCATTGCCTCTATGACCCAAGGGGAGTTCCTGGCGGCCATCGACATCAGAGATGCCTATCTACATGTGCCAATCGCAGTGTCACATCAGCGTTGGTTACGTTTTGCGATAGGAGAGGATCATTTCCAATTCGTGGCTCTCCCCTTCGGGTTAGCCACGGCCCCTCGGGTATTCACCAAGGTCATGGCGGCAGTGATTGCGGTCCTGCACCTCCAGGGGTTAGCAGTTCTTCCTTATCTGGACGACCTTCTGGTCAAGGGTACATCCAGCGCAGACTGTCAGCGGAGTGTTTCGCTCACTCTCGCCACCCTAGCCCAATTCGGGTGGATTGTCAATCTTCCCAAATCCACTCTGACTCCGACCCAGAGTCTCACGTACCTAGGGATGCAGTTCGAGACTTTGCCGGCACTTGTGAAGTTGCCCTTAATCAAACAGCAGTCTCTCCGGCTAGCGGTGCGCTCTCTCCTGAGGCCCCGCCGCTTTTTCCTCAGGCGCCTGATGCAGGTGCTGGGTAAAATGGTGGCTTCCATGGAGGCGGTTCCCTTTGCCCAGTTCCATCTGCGTCCTCTGCAGCTGGACATTCTCCGCTGTTGGGACAAGCGGCCTTCCTCCTTACAGAGGTTAGTGGCTCTGTCGCCACGGACCAGGAGCTCTCTTCAGTGGTGGCTTCGACCCCTCTCCCTGTCCCAAGGGTGCTCCTTCCTGACTCCGTCCTGGGTGATTCTCGCCACGGATGCCAGCCTATCCGGCTGGGGAGCGGTACATCTCCACCACAGAGCACAGGGCACTTGGACTCCGTCAGAGTCAGCCCTTTCAATCAATGTGCTGGAAACCAGAGCTGTGCTTCTAGCTCTCCTAGCCTTTCACCACCTGTTGGCGGGCAGGCACATTCGAGTCCAGTCAGACAACGCGACAGCGGTTGCCTACATCAATCACCAAGGCGGGACACGCAGCCGCCTGGCAATGTTGGAGGTCCAACGCATTCTTCAATGGGCGGAGGACTCCAAGTCCACCATATCCGCAGTCCACATCCCTGGCGTAGAAAACTGGGAGGCAGATTATCTCAGCCGTCAATCCGTGGACGGTGGCGAGTGGTCCCTGCACCCGGCAGTGTTTCAGTCAATCTGCCGCAAGTGGGGCACTCCTTACGTGGACCTAATGGCATCCCGTCACAACAACAAGGTTCCGGTTTACGTGGCTCGCTCCCACGATCCTCAGGCCTTCGCCGCGGACGCTCTGGTTCAAGACTGGTCCCAGTTTCGTCTGTCCTACGTGTTTCCCCATCTAGCTCTCTTGCCCAGAGTCCTGCGCAAGATCAGAATGGAGGGCCGTCGAGTCATCCTCATTGCACCGGACTGGCCCAGGCGAGCTTGGTATCCGGACCTGCTCCAACTGTCCGTGGAGATGCCATGGCATCTTCCGGACCGTCCAGACCTGCTCTCGCAAGGTCCGTTTTTCCGCCCGAATTCTGCGGCACTCAAATTGACGGCGTGGCTCTTGAGTCCTGGATTTTGATGGCTTCTGATATTCCTCCTGAAGTCATCTCCACTATGACTCGGGCCCGTAAGTCTTCCTCCGTCAAGATCTATCACAGGACTTGAAAAATTTTCCTGTCCTGGTGTCGCTCTTCCGGCCATTCTCCTTGGCCATTCTCGTTGCCGACCCTTCTGTCTTTTTTACAGTCCGGTCTGCAGCTAGGACTGTCCCTCAACTCTCTCAAGGGACAAGTCTCAGCTCTGTCAGTGCTGTTCCAGCGGCGTCTCGCCCGGCTGGCTCAGGTCCGCACCTTCATGCAAGGTGCGTCTCACATCATTCCGCCTTATCGGCGGCCCTTGGAACCCTGGGACCTTAACTTGGTCCTCACGGTATTGCAGAAACCCCCTTTTGAGCCCCTTAGGGAGGTTTCTTTGTATCGTCTTTCTCAAAAGGTGGCCTTTCTAGTTGCCATAACTTCTCTCAGGAGAGTCTCTGATTTGGCTGCGCTCTCCTCGGAGTCACCTTTTTTGTTTTTTCACCAAGACAAGGTAGTTCTCCGTCCGACCCCGGACTTTCTTCCTAAGGTGGTCTCTCCCTTCCACCTTAACCAGGATATTTCCTTACCTTCCTTCTGTCCGGCCCCTGTTCATCGCTTTGAGAAAGCTCTACATACTCTCTAGATCTGGTGCGTGCTCTCCGGATCTATGTGTCTCGCACCGCTGCGCTTAGGTGGTGCACCTCTCTTTTTGTGCTAACCACAGGGCGGCGCAAGGGTCTCTCTGCTTCTAAGCCGGCCTTGGCCCGTTGGATTAGATCGACCATTTCGGACACCTACCAGAGTACTCAGGTGCCTCCCCCGCCGGGGATCAAAGCACACTCGACCAGAGCTGTCGGTGCGTCGGCACCAGGCTACGGCTCAACAAGTCTGTCAGGCTGCCACTTGGACTAGCCTGCATACCTTTTCGAAGCACTACCAAGTGCATGCTCATGCTTCGGCAGATGTGAGCTTGTTCAGACGCATCCTTCAGGCGGCTGTCGCCCACTTGTGAAGTTAGGCTCCGCCTACTTCTTAGTGTTTTCTGTTTATTCCCACCCAGGGACAGCTTTGGAACGTCCCATGGTCTGGGTCTCCCAAAGGAACGATAAAGAAAAAGAGAATTTTGTTACTTACCGTAAATTCTTTTTATAGTTCCGTATTGGGAGACCCAGCTCCCTCCCTGTTGCCTGTTGGCAATTTTCTTGTTCCGTGTGTTATCACCGGCTGTTGTCGTGGACAGAGTCTCCGGTTGTTCCGGTTCTTACTCGGTTCTACTTGTGGGTGGCTATTCTCCTTCAGCTTTTGCACTAAACTGGCTAGGACTGGCTAACAGGGGGTGTATAAGCTCAGAGGGAGGAGCTACACTTTTTAGTGTAGTACTTTGTGTGTCCTCCGGAGGCAGAAGCTATACACCCATGGTCTGGGTCTCCCAATACGGAACTATAAGAAAAAGAATTTACGGTAAGTAACAAAATTCTCTTTTTTTTTAAAATAATAAAAAAATAGACTAATGAAAAAAAAATTAAAATCTGAATCTCACCCCACGTTTCACTCCATTAAAAATAAAGAAGTTTATTTTTTTATGTGGTAACCTTGCATCTATAAAAGCCCGATCTACCAAAATATAAACCTAATAAATTAAATCAGTAAAAACCTTTTTATGAGAAAAAAAATATTAAAATTGTAGATTTTCTTTTTCTTTTCTTTTCAGTCTTTGCAATTTTGCAAAAAAAACACAAATAAAACTATACAAAGCAAATAAAGGGCAGCAGTTATAACCTGACCAGGCCAAGAAACTAATGCACTAGCAGGATGCAGCAAAACCCCCAAAGAGGTGGACACATCACAGGTGCAAAAGAAGCAAATCAGTCACACACTTCCAATCCATGGGTGTATGTGTTTGTGTGTGTGTGTGTATATATATATATATGTATGTGTATATATATATATATATATGTATGTATATATATATATATATATATATATATATATATATATGTGTATATATATATATATATGTATATGTATATATATATATATATATGTATATATATATGTATGTATGTATATATATGTATGTATATATATATATATATATATATATATATATGTATGTATGTATGTATGTATGTATGTATGTATGTATGTATGTATGTATGTATGTATATATATATATATATATATATATATATATATATATATATATATATATATATATATATATATATATATATATATATATATATATATATATATATATATATATACACACACACATATACATACATACATACATACGGTTAGGTCCAGAAATATTTGGACAGTGACAAAAGTTTTGTTATTTTAGCGGTTTACAAAAACATGTTCAGAAATACAATTCTATATATAATATGGGCTGAAAGTGCACACTCCCAGCTGCAATATGAGAGTTTTCACATCCAAATCGGAGA